>NC_091343.1:27137161-27207161 GCF_038502225.1 Cherax quadricarinatus
AGGGCACTACCAGCTTCCCCTCATCAAGGGCACTACCAGTTTCCCCTCATCAAGGGCACTACCAGCTTCCCCTCATCAAGGGTACTACCACCTTCGCCTCATCAAGGGCACTACCAGCTTCCCCTCATCAAGGGCACTACCAGCTTCCCCTTCAAGGGCACCCTCATCAAGGGCACTACCACCTTCCCCTCATCAAGGGCACTACCACCTTCCCCTCATCAAGGGTACTACCAGCTTCCCCTCATCAAGGGTACTACCACCTTCCCCTCATCAAGGGCACTACCAGCTTCCCCTCATCAAGGGTACTACCACCTTCCCCTCATCAAGGGCACTACCAACTTCCCCTCATCAAGGGCACTACCACCTTCCCCTCATCAAGGGCACTACCAACTTCCCCTCATCAAGGGCACTACCACCTTCCCCTCATCAAGGGCACTACCACCTTCCCCTCATCAAGGGCACTACCAGCTTCCCCTCATCAAGGGCACTACCAGCTTCCCCTCATCAAGGGTACTACCACCTTCCCCTCATCAAGGACACTACCAGCTTCCCCTCATCAAGGGTACTACCACCTTCCCCTCATCAAGGGTACTACCACCTTCCCCTCATCAAGGGCACTACCACCTTCCCTTCATCACGGGTACTACCACCTTCCCCTCATCAAGGGTACTACCACCTTCCCCTCATCAAGGGTACTACCACCTTCCCTTCATCACAGGTACTACCACCTTCACCTCACCAAGGGCACTACCACCTTCCCCTCATCAAGGGTACTACCACCTTCCCTTCATCACGGGTACTACCACCTTCCCCTCATCAAGGGTACTACCACCTTCCCCTCATCAAGGGTACTACCACCTTCCCTTCATCACGGGTACTACCACCTTCCCCTCATCAAGGGTACTACCACCTTCCCCTCATCAAGGGCACTACCACCTTCCCCTCATCAAGGGTACTACCACCTTCCCCTCATCAAGGGTACTACCACCTTCCCCTCATCAAGGGCACTACCACCTTCCCCTCATCAAGGGTACTACCACCTTCCCTTCATCACGGGTACTACCACCTTCCCCTCATCAAGGGTACTACCACCTTCCCCTCATCAAGGGCACTACCACCTTCCCCTCATCAAGGGTACTACCACCTTCCCCTCATCAAGGGTACTACCACCTTCCCCTCATCAAGGGTACTACCAGCTTCCCCTCATCAAGGGTACTACCACCTTCCCCTCATCAAGGGTACTACCACCTTCCCCTCATCAAGGGTACTACCACCTTCCCCTCATCAAGGGTACTACCACCTTCCCCTCATCAAGGGTACTACCACCTTCCCCTCATCAAGGGTACTACCACCTTCCCCTCATTAAGGGCACTACCACATTCCCCTCATCAAGGGTACTACCACCTTCCCCTCATCAACGGTACTACCACTTTCCCCTCATCAAGGGTACTACCACCTTCCCCTCATCAAGGGCACTACCAACTTCCCCTCATCAAGGGTACTACCACCTTCCCCTCATCAAGGGTACTACCACCTTCCCCTCATCAAGGGTACTACCACCTTCCATTCATCAAGGGTACTACCACCTTCCCCTCATCAAGGGTACTACCACCTTCCCCTCATCAAGGGTACTACCACCTTCCCCTCATCAAGGGCACTACCAGCTTCCCCTCATCAAGGGTACTACCACCTTCCCCTCATCAAGGGTACTACCACCTTCCCCTCATCAAGGGTGCTAACACCTTCCCCTCATCAAGGGTACTACCAGCTTCTCCTTATCAAGGGTACTTACAGATTCCCCTCATGAAGGGTACTACCAGCTTCCTCTCATCAGGGGCACTACCAGCTTCCCCTCATCAAATGTACAACCACCTTTCCCTCATCAAGGGCACTAACAGCTTCCCCTCATCAAGGGCACTACCAGCTTCCCCTCATCAAGAGTATTACCACCTTCCCATCATCAGGGGTACTACCAGGTTCCCCTCATCAAGGGTACTACCTGCTTCCCCTCATCAAGGGTTCTACCAGCTTCCCCTTACCAAGGGTACAACCAGCTTCCCCTCATCTATGGTACTACCAGCTTCTCCTCATTAAGGGAACTACCACCTTCCCCTCATCAAAGGTACTACCACCTTCCCCTCATCACGTGTACTACCAGCTTCCGTCATCAAGGGTACTACCACCTTCCCCTCATCAAGGGTACTACCAGCTTCCCCTCATGAAGGGTACTATCAGGTTGCCCTCATCAAGGGTACTACCACCTTCCCCTCATCAAGGGTACTACCAGCTTCCCCTCATGAAGGGTACTATCAGGTTGCCCTCATCAAGGGTACTACCACATTCCCCTCATCAAGGGTACTACCAGCTTCCCCTCATCAAGGGTACTACCACCTTCCCCTCATCAAGGGCACTACCACCTTCCCCTCATCAAGGGTACTACCACCTTCCCCTCATCACGGGTACTACCACCTTCCCCTCATCAAGGGTACTACAAGCTTCCCCTCATCAAGGGTACTACCACCTTCCCCTCATCACGGGTACTACCACCTTCACCTCATCAAGGGTACTACCACCTTCCCCTCATCAAGGGTAATACCACCTTCCCCTCATCAAGGGTACTACCACCTTCCCCTCATCAAGGGTACTACCACCTTCCCCTCATTAAGGGCACTACCACATTCCCCTCATCAAGGGTACTACCACCTTCCCCTCATCAACGGTACTACCACTTTCCCCTCATCAAGGGTACTACCACCTTCCCCTCATCAAGGGCACTACCAACTTCCCCTCATCAAGGGTACTACCACCTTCCCCTCATCAAGGGTACTACCACCTTCCCCTCATCAAGGGTACTACCACCTTCCATTCATCAAGGGTACTACCACCTTCCCCTCATCAAGGGTACTACCACCTTCCCCTCATCAAGGGTACTACCACCTTCCCCTCATCAAGGGCACTACCAGCTTCCCCTCATCAAGGGTACTACCACCTTCCCCTCATCAAGGGTACTACCACCTTCCCCTCATCAAGGGTGCTAACACCTTCCCCTCATCAAGGGTACTACCAGCTTCTCCTTATCAAGGGTACTTACAGATTCCCCTCATGAAGGGTACTACCAGCTTCATCTCATCAGGGGCACTACCAGCTTCCCCTCATCAAATGTACAACCACCTTTCCCTCATCAAGGGCACTAACAGCTTCCCCTCATCAAGGGCACTACCAGCTTCCCCTCATCAAGAGTATTACCACCTTCCCATCATCAGGGGTACTACCAGGTTCCCCTCATCAAGGGTACTACCTAATTCCCCTCATCAAGGGTTCTACCAGCTTCCCCTTACCAAGCGTACAACCAGCTTCCCCTCATCTATGGTACTACCAGCTTCTCCTCATTAAGGGAACTACCACCTTCCCCTCATCAAGGGTACTACCACCTTCCCCTCATCACGTGTACTACCAGCTTCCGTCATCAAGGGTACTACCACCTTCCCCTCATGAAGGGTACTATCAGGTTGCCCTTATCAAGGGTACTATCAGGTTGCCCTCATCAAGGGTACTACCACCTTCCCCTCATCAAGGGTACTACCACCTTCCCCTCATGAAGGGTACTATCAGGTTGCCCTCATCAAGGGTACTACCACCTTCCCCTCATCAAGGGTACTACCAGCTTCCCCTCATCAAGGGTACTACCACCTTCCTCTCATCAAGGGTTCTACCATCTTCCCCTCATGAAGGGTACTACCAGCTTCCCCTCATCAAGGGTACTACCACCTTCCCCTCATCAAGGGTACTACCAGCTTCCCCTCATCAAGGGTACTACCACCTTCCTCTCATCAAGGGTTCTACCATCTTCCCCTCATGAAGGGTACTACCAGCTTCTCCTCATCGAGGTTACTGCCACCTTCCCCTCATCAAGAGTACTACAAGCTTCCCCTCATCAAGGGTACTCCCACATTCCCCTCATCAAGTGTACTACCAGCTTCCCCTCATCAAGGGCACTACCAACTTCCCCTCATCAAGGGTAGTACCACCTTCCCTTCATCAAGGGCACTACCAGCTTCCCCTCATCAAGGGCACTACCAGCTACCCCTCATCAAGGGTACTACCACCTTCCCCTCATCAAGGGTACTACCACCTTCCCCTCACGAAGGGTACTGCAAGGTTCCTCTCATCAAGGGTACTACCACCTTCCCCTCATCAAGGGTACTACCAGCTTCCCCTCATCAAGGGTACTACCACCTTCCCCTCATCAAGGGTACTACCATCTTCCCCTCATCGAGGGTACTACCAGGTTCCCCTCATCAAGGGTACTACCACCTTCCCCTCATCAAGGGTACTACCTGCTTCTCCGCATCAAGCTTACTGCCACCTTCCCCTCATCAAGGGTACTACCACCTTCCCCTCATCAAGGGTACTACCACCTTCCTCTCATCAAGGATACTACCAGCTTCCTCTCATCAAGGGTACTACCACCTTCCCCTCATCAAGGGTACTACCAGCTTCCCCTCATCAAGGGCACTACCAGCTTCCTCTCATCAAGGGTACTACCACCTTCCCATCATAAAGGGCACTACTAGCTTCCCCTCATCAAGGGCACTACCAAACTACCCCTCATCAAGGGTACTACCATATTCCCCTCATCAAGGGTTCTACCAGCTTCCCCTCATCAAAGGTACTACAAGCTTCCCCTCAACAAGGGTGCTACCAGCTTCCCCTCATCAAGGGTGCTACCAGCTTCCCCTCATCAAGGGTACTACCAGCTTCCACTCATCAAGGGAACTACCACCTTCTCCTCATCAAGGGTACTACCACCTTCCCCTCATCAAGGGTACTACCACCTTCCCCTAATCAAGGGTACTACCAGCTTCACCTAATCAAGGGTATTACCAGCTTCCCCTCATCAAGGGCACTACCAGCTTCCCCTCATCAAAGGCACTAGCAGCTTCCCCTCATCAAGGGTGCTACCAGCGTCCCCTCATAAAGGGCACTACCAAACTACCCCTCATCAAGGGTAATACCACCTTCCCCTCATCAAAAGCACTAAAAGCTTCCCCTCATCAAGGGTACTACAAGCTTCCCCTCATCAAGGGTACTACCAGCTTCCCTTCATCAATCGTACTACCAGCTTCCCCTCATCAAGGGTACTACCAGCTTCGCCTCATCAAGGGTACTACCAGCTTTCCCTCATCAAGGGTACTACCAGCTTCCCCTCATCAAGGGTACTACAAGCTTCGCCTCATCAAGGGTACTACCAGCTTCGCCTCAACAAGGATACTGCCAGGTTCGCCTCATCAAGGGTACTACCAGCTTCGCTTCATCAAGGGTACTACCAGCTTTCCCTCATCAAGGGTACTACCAGCTTCCCCTCATCAAGGGTACTACCAGCATCGCCTCATCAAGGTTACTACCAGCTTCGCCTCATCAAGGGTACTACCAGCTTCGCCTCATCAAGGGTACTACCAGCTCCGACTCATCAAGGGTACTAACAGCCTCGCCTCATTAGGGGTACTAACAGCCTCGCCTCATCAAGGGGACTAAAAGCCTAGCAGCAGCAAGGGCACTACCAGCCTCGCCTCATCAAAGATACTACCAGCCTCGCCTCATCAAGGGTTCTAGCAGCCTCCCCTCACCAAGTGTACTAAGAGCCTCGCCTCATCAAGGGTACTACGAGCGTCGTCTCATCAATGATACTACCAGCCTCGCCTCATCAAGGGTACTAACAGCGTCGCCTCACCCAGGGTACTAACAGCCTCGCCTCATCAATGGTACTAACAACCTCGCCTCATCAAGGGTACTAACAGCCTCGCCTCATCAAAGATACTACCAGCCTCGCCTCATCAAGGTTACTAACAGCCTCGCCTCACCAAGGGTACTAACAGCCTCGCCTCATCAAGGGTACTAACAGCCTCGCCTCATCAAGGGTACTACCAGCCTCGCCTCATCAAGGGTACTAACAGCCTCGCCTCATCAAGGGTACTAACAGCCTCGCCTCATCAAGGGTACTAACAGCCTCGCCTCATCAAGGGTACTAACAGCCTCGCCTCATCAAGGGTACTAACAGCCTCGCCTCATCAAGGGTACTAACAGCCTCGCCTCATCAAGTGTACTAACAGCCTCGCCTCATCAAGTGTACTAACAGCCTCGCCTCACAAAGGGTACTAACAGCCTCGCCTCATCAAGTGTACTAACAGCCTCGCCTCATCAAGGGTACTAACAGCCTCGCCTCATCAAGTGTACTAACAGCCTCGCCTCATCAAGGGTACTAACAGCCTCGCCACATCAAGGGAATTACCAGCCTCGCTTCATCAAGGGTACGGCTAGCCTCGCCTCATCAAGGTTATTTACAACCTCGCCTAATCAAGGGTGCTAAGAGTGTCGCCTCATCAAGGGTATTTACAACCTCGCCTAATCAAGGGTGCTAAGAGTGTCGCCTCATCAAGGGTACTACAAACCTCGTTTCATCAAGGGTATTACAAACCTCGCCTTATCAAGGGTACTACCAGCCTAGGATAATGAAGGGTACTACCAGCCTCGCTTCATCGAAGGAACTACCAGCCTCGCCTCATCAAGGGTACTGATAGCCTCGCCTCATCAAGGGTACTAACAGCCTTGCCGCATCAAGGGTACTAACACCCTCGCCTCATCAAGGGTACTACAAGGCTCTTCTCATCAAGAGTTCTACCAGCCTCGCCTCATCAAGGGTACTGCCATCCTCGCCTAATCAAGTGTACTACCACCCTCGCCTCATCAAGGGTACTACCAGCCTCGTCACATCAAGGGTACTACCAACCTCGCCCCATAAAGGGTACTACCAGTTTCGCCTCATAAAGGGTACTACCAGACTCTCCTCATCAAGGGAACTACAAGCGACGCCTCATCAATTGTACTAAAAGCCCCGCATCATTAAGGGCACTACCAGCCTCGCCTCATCAAGGATACTACCAGCCTCGTCTCATCAAGGGTACTACCAGCCTCGCCTCATCAATGGTACGACGAACCTCGCCTCATCAAAGGTACAACCAGCCTCGCCTCATCAAGGGTACTACCAGCCTCGCATCATCGAGGGTACTACCAGCCTAGCCTCATCAAGGGTACTACCAGCCTCACCTCAGCAAGGGTACTACCAGCCTCGCCTCATAAAGGGTGCTACCAGACTCTTCTCATCAAAGATAGTACCAGCCTCGCTTCATCGAGGGTACTACCAGCCTCTCTTCATCAAGGATACCAGCAGCCCCGTTTCATCAAGGGTACTACCAGCCTCACCTCAGCCAGGGTACTACAAGCCTCTCCTCATCAAGGGTACTACCATCGTCGCCTGATCAAGTGTACTAAAAAGCTCGCCTCAACAAGGGTACTACCAGCCTCTCTTCATCAAGGATACCACCAGCCCCGATTCATCAAGGGTACTACTAGCCTCGCCTCATCAAGGGTACTACCAGACTCGCCTCATCAAGGGTACTACGACCCTTGCCTCATAAAGGGTACTACCAGACTCTTCTCATCAAGGGTACTACCAGCCTAGATTCATCAAAGGTACTACTAGCCTCGCATCATCAAGGGTACTACCAGCGACGCCTCATCAATTGTACTAAAAGCCTCGCCTCATCAAGGGTGCTGCATGCATCTCCTCATCAAGGGTACTACCAGCCCCACATCATCAAGGGCACTACCAGCCTCGCCTCATCAAGGATACTACGAGCCACGCCTCATCAAGGGTACTACCAGCCTAGATTCATCAAAGGTACCACTAGCCTCGACTCATCAAGGATACTTCCAGCCTCGTCTCATCAAGGGTACTACCAGCCTCGCCTCATCAAGGGTACTAACACCCTCATCAAGGGCCTCGCCTCACTACTGCAGCCTCGTCTCTCATCAAGGGGTACTACGAGCCTCGCCTCATCAAGGGTACTGCGAGCCTCGCATCATCGATCAAGCCAAGACTCATCAAAGGTACTACCAGCCTCGGGTACTACCAGCCTATCCTCATCAAGGGTACTACGAGCCTCGCCTCATCAAGGGTACTAGAAACCTCGCCTCATCAAGTGTACCACCCTCGCCTTAGCAAGGGTACTACCAGCCTCGCTTCATAAAGGGTACTACCAGACTCTCCTCATCAAGGGTACTACCAGCGACGCCTCATCAGTTGTACTAAAAGCCTCGCATCATCAAGGGCACTACCAGCCTCGCCTCATCAAGGGTACTGCGAGCCTCGCATCATCGAGGGTACTACCAGCCTCGCCTCATCAAGGGTACTGCGAGCCTCGCCTCATCGAGGGTACTACCAGCCTCTCATCATCAAGTGTACTACAAGCCTCTCCTCATCAAGAGTACTACCAGCGTCGCCTCATCAAGGGTACTACGACCCTTGCCTCATCAAGGGTACTACCACCCTCGCCTCATCAAGGGTGCTTCCAGCCTCTTCACATCAAAGGTAGTACCAGCCTCGCCTCATCAATGATACTACCAGAGTCGCTTCATCAAGGGCACTACCAGCCTCTCTTCATCAAGGGTACAACCAGCCCCGATTCGTCAAGGGTACTACCAGCCTCGCCTCATCAAGGGTACTTCCAGCCTCGTCTCATGAAGGGTACTACCACTCTCGCCTCATCAAAGGTACTACCAGCCTCGCCTCATCAAGGGTACTAACACCCTCGCCTCATCAAGGGTACTACCAGCCTCGCCTCATCAAGGGTACTGCGAGCCTCGCCTCATCAAGGGTACTACCAGCCTCGCCTCATCAAGGGTACTACCAGTGTCGCCTCATTAAGGGTACTATCAGGCTCGCCTCATCAAGTGTACTAAAAACCTCGCTTCATCAAGGGCACTACCAGCCTCTCTTCATCAAGGGTACAACATGCCCTGATTCATCAAGGGTACTACCAGCCTCGCCTCATCAAGGGTACTACCAGCCTCGTCTCATCAAGGGTACTACCAGTCTCGCCTCATCGAAGGTACTACCAGCCTCACCTCAGCAAGGGTACTACCAGCCTCGCCTCATCAAGGGTACTACCAGCCTCGCCTCATCAAGGGTACTACCAGCCTCGCCTCATCAAGGGTACTACCAGCCTCGCCTCATCAAGGGTACTACCAGCCTCGCCTCATCAAGGGTACTACCAGCCTCGCCTCATCAAGGGTACTAACAGCCTCGCCTCATCAGGGGTACTAACAGCCTCGCCTCATCAAGGGGACTTCCAGCCTCGCTACAGCAAGGGCACTACCAGCCTCGCCTCATCAAAGATACTACCAGCCTCGCCTCATCAAGGGTTCTAGCAGCCTCGCCTCACCAATTGTACTAAGAGCCTCGCCTCATCAAGGGTACTACGAGCCTCGCCTCATCAAAGATACTACCAGCCTCGCCTCATCAAGGGTACTAACAGCCTCGCCATCATCAAGCCTCGCCTCATCAAGGGTACTACGAGCGTCGTCTGATCAAAGATACTACCAGCCTCGCCTCATCAAGGGTACTAACAGCCTCGTCTCATCAAAGATACTACCAGCCTCGTCTCATCAAGGTTACTAACAGCCTCGCCTCACCAAGGGTACTAACAGCCTCGCCTCATCAAGGGTACTAACAGCCTCGCCACATCAAAGGTACTAACAGCCTCGCTTCATCAAGGGTACTAACAACCTCACCTAATCAAGGGTGCTAAGAGTGTCGCCTCATCAAGGGTACTACAAACCTCGCCTCATGAAGGGTACTACAAACCTCGCCTCATCAAGGGTACTACCAGCCTAGGATAATGAAGGGTACTACCAGCCTCGCTTTATGGAAGGAACTACCAGCCTCGCCTCATCAAGGGTACTAACAGCCTTGCCGCATCAAGTATACTACGAGCCTCGCTTGAGCAAGGGTACTACCAGCCTTGCCTCATCAAGGGTACTACAAGCCTCGCTTCATCAAAGGAACTACCATCCTCGTCTCATCGAGGGTACTGAGAGACTCGCCTCATCTAGGGTACTAACAGCCTTGCCGCATCAAGTGTACTACCAGCCTCGTCTCATCGAGGGTACTGTCAGCCTCGCCTTCTCAAGGGTACCAACAGCCTCGCCTCATCAAGGGCACTACCAGCATTGACTCATCAAGGGTACTAACAGACTCGCCTCAACAAGGGTACTAATAGCCTCGCCTCATCAAGGGTATTAACAGACTCGCCTCATCAAAGTACTAACAGCCTCGCCTCATTAAGGGCACTACCAGTCTCGCCTCATCGAGGCTACTAGCAGCCTTGCCTTTTCAAGGGTACTAACAGCCTCGCCTCATCAAGGGTTCGACCCTTCTCGCCTCATGAAGTGTACTAACAACCTCGTCTCACCAAGGGTACTAAGAGTCTCGTCTCTACTAGGGTGCTACCTGCTTTGCCTCATCAAGGGAACTACCAGCCTCGCCACATGAAGGGTTCTACCAACAGCGGCTCATCAAAGGTACTACCTGTCTCGCCTCATCAAGGGTACTAACAGCCTCGCCTCATCAAGGGTTCGACCCTTCTCGCCTCATGAAGTGTACTAGCAACCTCGTCTCACCAAGGGTACTAAGAGTCTCGTCTCTACTAGGGTGCTACCTGCTTCGCCTCATCAAGGGAACTACCAGCCTCGCCACATGAAGGGTTCTACCAACAGCGGCTCATCAAAGGTACTACCTGTCTCGCCTCATCAAGGGTACTAACAGCCTCGCCTCATCAAGGTTACTAACAGCCTCGCCTCATCAAAGGTGGTAACATCCTCTCTTCGGCAAGGGTACTAACAGCCTCGCCTCTTCGTATCATCAAGGGTACTAACAGCGTCGACTCATCGAGGGTACTGTCAGCCTCGCCTCCTCAAGGGTACTAACCGCCTCGCCTCATCAAGGGTACTACCAGCCTCGCCTCATCAAGGGTACTACCATTCTAGCTTCATGAAGGGTACTACCAGCCTCCCCTCTTCATAGGTACTACCAGCGTCGCATCATCAAAAGTACTAACTGCCTCTCCTCATCGAGGGTACTGTCAGCCTCGCCTCATCAAGGGTAATAACAGCCTCGCCTCATAAAAGGTACCACCAGCTTCGCATCATCAAGGGTACTGCCAGCCCCGTCTCATCAAGGGTACTAACAGCCTCATCTCTTTAAGGGTACTACCAGCCTCGCCTCATCAAGAGTGCTACCAGTCCCGCCTCATCAAGTGTACTACCAGCGTCGCATCTTCAAAAGTACTAATAGCCTCGTCTCATCAAGGGTACTACCAGCCTCTATTCATCAAGGGTACTACCAGCCTCGCCTCATCAAGGGTACTACCAGCGTCGCATCATCAAGGATACTAACAGCCTCGCCTCATCGAGGGTACTACCAGCCTCGCCTCTTCAAGGGTACTAACAGCCTCGCCTCATCAAGGCTACTAGCAGCCTAGCCTCATCAAGGGTACTAGCAGCCTAGCCTCATCAAGGGTACGACCAGCCTCGCCTCATCAAGGGTGCTGCAAGCCTCGCCTCATCAGGGGTGGTAACAGCCTCGACTCATCAAGGGTACTAACAGCCTCGCCTCATCAAGGGTACTACCAGCCTCACTTCATCAAGGGTACTACCAGCCTCGCCTCTTCAAGGGTACTACCAGCCTCGCATTATCACGAGTACTAACAGCCTCGCCTCATCGAGGGTACTGTAAGCCTCGCCTCCTCAAGGGTACTATCAGCCTCGCCTCATCAACCGTACTACCAGCCTCGCCTCATCAAGGTTAGTACCAGCCCCGCTTAATCAAGGGTACTAACAGCCTCGCCTCACCAAGGGTGCTAAGAGCCTCGCCTCATGAAAGGTACTACCAGACTCGCCTCACAAGGGCACTAACAGCCTCGCCTCATCAAAGGTACTAACAGCCTCGCCTCATCAAATGTGCTACTAGCCTCGTCTCATCAAGGGTACTAACAACCTCGCCTCATCAAAGGTACTACCAGCCTCTCCTCATCAAGGGTACTACCAGCCTCGCCTCATGAAAGGTACTTCCAACCTCGTCTCATCAAATGTACTTCCAGCCCCGTCTCATCAAAGGTACTAACAGCCTCGTCTCATTAAGGGCACTAACAGCCTCGCCTCATCAAGGGTACTAAGAGCCTCGCCTTATCAAGGGTACTACCAGTCCCGCCTCATCAAGGGTACTAACAGCCTCGTCTCATAAATGGTACTACCAGCTTCCCCTCATCATGGGTACTTCCAGCCCCGCCTCATCAAGGGTACTAACAGCCTCGTCTCATTAAGGGTACTACAAGCATCGCGTTATCAAGGGTACTACCAGGCTTGCCTCATCAAGGCTACTGCCAGCAACGCCTCATCAAGAGTACTAACAGCCTCGTCTCATCAGTGATACTACCAGCCTCGTCTCATCAAGGGAACTACCAGCCTCGCCTCATCAAGGGAACTACCAGCCTCGTCTCATTAAGGGTACTACCAGCATCGCCTTATCAAGGGTACTACTAGCCTCGCCTCATCAAGGCTACTGTCAGCCTCGCCTCTTCAAGGGTACTACCAGCTCGCCTCATCAAGGGTACTACCAGCCTCGCCTCATCAAGGGTTCTAACAGCCTTGCGTCATCAAGGGTACTAACAGCCTCGCCTCTTCAAAGGCACTACCAGCCTCGCCTCATCAAAGGTACTACCAGCCTATCCTCATCAAGGCTACTACCAGCCTCGCCTCATCAAAGGTACTAAAAGCCTCGTCTCATCAAGGTGCCTCAAGTGTCCGAGGACACTCAGACTGCCTTGAGTGCTCAGCCTATCCCTGCAATGTCTGCTAGTTCAAGTAGTAGTTTCTCCACAGGGGATGCCTTGTCGGAAAATGATTACTTGAAACTAGTAATGCCATCTCTTGTTGATGTCACTCGCGGCTAGCGATCTCACTAGTGTCTGAGTGATTCCTGCAAAGTCAAGGGTTTATTTGTTGAACCATCCTTACATGTTGTAAGAGAGAGTAAGATTCATTTATTCCTTGCTAATAATTCTGATCACAGAGCAAATACCAATCTTGTTGACCTGGTTCACTCTCCTTACCCTGTTCAAGTACAGGATGACTTGCCACCTGACCAGTGGGTCGGTGCTATTTCAACAGTGGAGACCTCATCAACTTCACTGGATCAATCCATCCCACCAGTTGAGGAGAAAGTCTTAGCTCCCACTGACTTCCCAGACGAGGTCAAGCATTTGTTGACTGTTGAACAAACGTCGTAAAGTTATTGCCTTACTAGGTGAGAAGATGGATATAACGAGCTTATTGTCCCATTGCATTCCACTTGAACCTGGTACTAGACCTGTCTACATACCTGCATTACAGAATGCCTCATTCCCAAGTTGCTGTCGCAGAAGAATTGATCAATCAGATGCTCGATGATGGAGTTATTGCACCTAGCAATTCACCCTGGAATGCGCCCTTGATCCTAGTACCTAAGAAGGACGGTACTTGGCGCCCAGTGATTGACTTTAGGAAGTTAAACGTGAAAACTATTCCAGATCACTTCCCACTTCCTGTACTTGGTGATCTTTTACGTAACATCGGAGATAATAAAGTCTTTTTGACCCTGGACTTGTTACAAGGGTTTTGGCAAGTCCCTCTTCATGAGGACAGCCAAGAGTTAACCTCGTTCTCCACTCCCACAGGTCATTATCATTTCCTCTGTATGGCCTTTGGGTTACGATCTTCCTCTCTCCCATTCTCCAGGCTCGTGACCAATATCTTTAGAGGTCTCATAGGTAAGGCACTTATGGTGTGCTTAGACGACGTAATCGTCATGTCTGAAGACGTGGATACACATTTGAAAAGACTTGATGTAGTACTTGGTAAGCTCGAAGTAGCCAATTTAAAGATCAAACTGTCTAAATGTCAATTTTTCAGATCATAAATTAAGTTCCTTGGTCATGTGGTCACTCCTAGAGGGGTTACAACTGATCAAAGTAAAGTAACGGCAGTACTAAATTTTCCAACTCCCAAAACTGCTGATGCTGTAAGATCCTTTGTGGGTCTAGCAGGTTTTTATAGATTTTTCATTGCTAATTTTTCTTCCATAGCAGCTCTAAGAAAGATGCTCCTTTCGTTTGGACCTTCCGTCAAGGAAGAGCATTCCAAACACTAAAAGAAAAGCTAACATCTGCTCCAATTTTGAAATTTCCAGATTTTTCTAAGCCCTTCTATCTGACAACTGATGCTAGTTCAATTGGCATAGGTGCCGTACTAGCTCAGAAGGCTGATGGCAAGTACAACACAGTTGCATTTGCTAGTCGAGTCCTTACGAAGGCTGAACATAATTATACAGTAATGGAGCAAGAAGCTTTAGCAATAGTATGGTCTTTAAAGCACTTCTGAGACATTATTTATCAGTAACCTGTTCATGTCTTGACACACCATGCTCCACTGATACCTTTATTCCAGAACAAACAACCTACTGGAAGGTTAGCCAGATGGACCTTCACTATCCAAGAGCTCAATCCTACCTTTGAACACTTACCTGGCAAGTCAAATGTAGTCGCAGATGCTTTATCGCGACATGTTATTATAGTAACTGCAGACCCTCCATTTACTGCCGGAGATGTAAAGAATGCCCAAAGAACAGATCCCATGTGGTCTGGTGTGATTCGATTCCTGCTCCAGAAAGATCTTATTCTGACTGTGAAGCCACCAGCACCCATTAGTGACTTTGTCGTGAGTCAAGAATTACTGTATCGCACAGCCGAGTTGGGTACCCCAAGCAGAAGGGTATACCATTTAGTAATTCCACAGTCACTAGTGAATGTAGCTCTACAGCTAGTTCATGATGCACCAGGTGTTGCACACCCTGGTATGGATCGTTCTGTGAAATAAGCCAGAATGAAATACTTTTGGCCACTTATGGCAACTGACATTTCCGAGTGTGTTAAGAAATGTAGAGTCTGTATGCAGCATAAAGGAAATGTCAATGGTCCTAATCCAATCCAGATTTATCCAACTACTAGTGAACCGTGGGAAAGAGTTGCGCTTGATTTGTTAACCAATTTTAAAGGTTCCCTCCAAGGTAACAAACATCTGTGTTATGGTAGACCATTTCACCAGATATTGTGAGTTAGTTCCTATTGCAGATAAGACTGCCGAGACAGTAGCTACAGCGTTTAAAGACTGCATTATCTGGAGGTGAATTCTGCAACAAGATTCTTGAAAATTTGTGTACCTTGTACAAGATCTCTAAGTCAACCATTGTTCCCCATCATCCTGCGAGTAATGGTTTGGCAGAACGAACAAATAAGAAAGTACTTGATGTTTTGAGAGCCACTATCAACCCCAATAGTGAAACTTGGGATGAAGTTATACCAGATATTCAATGTGCAATAAATTCTGCTTGCAATGCTTCTATAGGTGACACTCCACATTATGCATTGTATGGTGTAGTTATATATGAGTTGTTATATTCCACACTGAAACCCAATTACAACCCTGATGATTTCATAGCAACTCATACCAGCATAGCTCAAAGTGTTTTTAGAAGAATCTGAAACACTTCATAAATCAACAGCAAAATTTACTAGAGTAACTAATAGCCATGCTAAGCAGACCAAAGTTAAAGTGGGTTCGAGGGTAATGCTGACTAATTTCAACAAAACATCCGCAGTTTGTTGGCCCTTATCGAGTAGTTGAACATATCAATGGCAATAAGTATAAGGTCAGAGAAATTAGTACTGGTCAGCATAAGGAATCGCATTTAGATCATATGAAATTAGTATGCGATGTCGAGGATGAAATTTTTACCCAGACTAATGTGCCAGTCGCTGACAATCCTCCTGACTTTGTACCCTCTACCTCTAATACTCAGTCAGATGATCAACCCGAATGTCGTTATTCTTTGCATACACGACAAATGATGAGAAACCCTCAAGTATCTTTTGTAGATACTTGTTCAGATCGCCCTCAGTCAAGGCATGTGTTAGCCATTGCAGAAGAATTCGATCCACCCAAAGATGATAACCATTCTGCATAAATAAATCTTACCCTCGCAGAGTTGGGTTTAAATGTTCATAGTCTGTATAATTAGATGTTCAAGATCAATGAAGTTGTCCACTGTGTGTTTGTTATTAGCTGATCAGTTTTTATCAGAATATTTTTTTTTGTGTTCACGTTTCCTTCGAATTCTGAGATTAGCAGTAACGATCTGTGCTTGCCAGATCTGCCTTTGCTGTTAATTTACTTTCACCTTTGTAAATATATATTTATTCTTCCTCAGAATCCATAGAGTGCATGAATACAGATCGATCGATCAATTCCATCCTTTATTATTCCATGATTTGTTTTTATAACTCGTAATGCATTACGTTAACATCCATTACGATACCATCCATTAATTCTAAGTTACATATGTCTTTGCTATTCTATAGACTCAGCCCAGAACCACCTGCCTGTTCAGCCTATAGCATAGCAGTGTATATCGAGACGACATATGTAACATGACCGAGCTGTCAGTATAGCTACTGAATTCCCCTATATGTATACTTGTGTAGTATATTGTACATCGTATCATCCATGTATATATTTAGGCTCTCTTTCAGTAGGCTCAGTCTAGCATGTGTGACGTCACATGATGCCATTGTGAGCACTGCACGCTCGTCTTCTCTCTCAGTTCTCCCTGCTTAGGTCATGGCCAACACAGGCAGTCTGGGCTCACCCCTTTTCACACTCTGCTAATATATGTGCTAACATCCAACATCACATCTCCACGAACCCTTCCAACATCGCCTCACCGAGGGTACTACCAGCCTCGCCTCCTGCAGGGTACTAACAGACTCGCCTCATCAAGGCTACTACCAGCCTCGCCTCCTCAAGAGTACTACCATCCTCGCCTCATCAAGGGTACCACCAGCTTCGCCTAATCAAGGGTACTAACAGCCTTGCGTCATCAAGGGTACTAACAGCCTCTCCTCTTCAAAGGTACTACCAGCCTCGCCTCATCAAAGGTACTACCAGCCTAGCCTCATCAAAGGTACCACCAGCCTCGCCTCTACAAAGGTACTAAAAGCCTCGTCTCATCAAGGGTACTAACAACCTCGCCTCATCTAAGGTACTACCAGTCTTGCCTTATCAAGGGTACTAACAGCCTCGCCCACCAAAGGTACTACCAGCATTCTCCTCATCAAGGGTACTAACCGCCTCGCCTCATCAAGGGTACTACCAGCCTCGCCTCTTCAAGGATACTAACAGCGTCGCCTCATCAAGGGTACTAACAGCCTCGCCTCATCAAGGGTACTAACAGCCTCTCACCTCATCAAGGGTACTAACAGACTCGCCTCATCAAGGGTACTAACAGCCTCTCACCTCATCAAGGGTACCAACAGACTAGCCTCATCAAGGGTACTAACAGCCTCGCCTCATCAAAGGTACCACCGCCCTTCCTGCAACTCCTTCTCCTGCCCTTCCTGCTGTTCCTGCTCCTGAACCTATTTCTCCCTCTCCTCTTGCTTATTATTCTCCCTCTGCTCCTGCTTCTACCCCAACATTCGCTTCTTTCCATGCTTCTGCTTCTTATCCTGCTCCTGTTTTTCCCTCTGTTCATATTCTTCCTGTTGTTCCTGTTACTACTCTGCTTCTTTTCCTGTCTCTGGTCCTGTATCCATTACTGCTGTTCACCCTGCACGTGTTCTTCTCCTGCTTCTGCTGTTCGTCCTGCAAGTGTTCCTCTCCTGCTTCTGCTGTTCGCCCTGCACGTGTCCCTCTCCTGCTTCTGCTGTTCGTCCTGCAAGTGTTCCTCTCCTGCTTCTGCTGTTCGCCCTGCACGTGTTCCTCCCCTGCTTCTGCTGTTCGCCCTGCACGTGTCCCTCTCCTGCTTCTGCTGTTCGCCCTGCACGTGTTCCTCCCTTGTTTCTGCTGCTCACCCTGCACGTATTCCTCCCCTGCTTCTGCTGTTCACCCTCCACGTGTTCCTCCTCTGCTTCTGCTGTTCGCCCTGCACGTGTTCCTTAACTGCGTCTGCTGTTTGCTCTGCACGTGTTCCTCCCCTGCTTCTGCTGTTCACCCTGCACGTGTTCCTCCCATGCTTCTGCTGCTCGCCCTACACGTGTTCCTCTCCTGCTTCTGCTGTTCACCCTGCACGTGTTCCTCCCCTGCTTCGGCTGTTCGCCCTGCACGTGTTCCTGTCCTGCTTCTACTGTTCACCTTGCACGTGTTTCTCCCCTGCTCCTGCTGCTTGAGCTGCACGTGTTCCTCTCCTGTTTCTGCTGTTCGGCCTGCACGTGTTCCTCTCTTGCTGCTGCTGTTCACCCTGTACGTGTTCCTACCCTGCTTCTGCTGTTCTCCGTGCACGTGTTCCTCCCCTGATTCTGCTGTTCGCCCTGCACGTGTTCCTCTCCTGCTTCTGTTGTTCGCCCTGCACGTGTTCCTCTCTTGCTGCTGCTGTTCACCCTGTACGTGTTCCTACCCTGCTTCTGCTGTTCTCCGTGCACGTGTTCCTCCCCTGATTCTGCTGTTCGCCCTGCACGTGTTCCTCTCCTGCTTCTGTTGTTCGCCCTGCACGTGTTCCTCTCCTACTTCTATTGTTCACCCTACACGTGTTCCTACCCTGCTTCGGCTGCTCTCCCTGCACTTGTTCCTCTCCTGTTTCTGCTGTTCGGCCTGCACGTGTTCGTCACCTGCTGTTCACCCTGCACGTGTTCCTCTTCTCCTTCTGCTGTTCTCCCTCCACGTGTTCCTCCCCTGCTTGTCCTGTTTGCCCTGCACGTGTTCCTCCCCTCCTGTTGTTCGCCCTGCACGTGTTTCTCCCCTGCTTCTGCTGTTCACCCTGCACGTGTTTCTCCCCTACTTCTGCTGTTCACCCTGCACGTGTTCCTCCCCTGCTTCTGCTGTTCACCCTGCACATGTTTCTCCCCTACTTCTGCTGTTCACCCTGCACGTGTTCCTCCCCTGCTTCTGCTGTTCACCTTCCACGTGTTCCTCCTCTGCTTTTACTGATCGCCCTGCACGTGTTCCTCTCCTACTTCTATTGCTCAACCTGCACGTGTTCCTCTCCTACTTCTGCTTTTCGACCTGCACGTGTTCCTCTCCAGCTTCTGCTGTTCGCCATGCACGTGTTCTTCTCCTGCTTCTGCTTTTCGCCCTGCACGTGTTCCTCTCCTACTTCTATTGATCACCCTGCACGTGTTCCTCTCCTGCTTCTGCTTTTCGCCCTACACATGTTCCTCTCCTGCTTCTGCTGTTCGTCCTGCACATGTTCCTCTCCTGTTTCTGTTGTTCACCCTGCACATGTTCCACTCCTGCTCCTTTGTTCACCTTACACATGTTCCTCTCCTGCTTCTGCTGTTCGCCCTGCACGTGTTCCTCTCCTGCTTCTGCTGTTCGCCTTGCACGTGTTCCTCTCCTGTTTCTGCTTTTCGCCCGGCACGTGTTTCTCTCCTGCTTCTGCTGTTCGCCCTGCATGTGTTCCTCTCCTGCTTCTGCTATTCCACCTGCACGTGTTCCACCTCTGCTTCTGCTGCTCGCCCTGCACATGTTCCTCTCCTGCTTCTGCTATTCAACCTGCACGTGTTCCACTCCTGCTTCTGGTGTTCGCCCTACACGTGTATATCTTCTGTTTCTGCTGTTCTCCCTGCACGTGTTCCTCCCCTGCTTCTCCTGCTTACCACACACGTGTTTCTCTCCTGTTGGTGGTGGTGCTAATGGTCGTGGTGGTGTTAGTGGAGGTGCTAGTGGTGGCGGTGTTGGTGAAGGTGCTTCTGGTGGTGGTGCTGGAGGTGATGGAGTTGCTGGTGGTAATGGTGCTGGTGGTGGTACTGGTGATGGTGGTGGTGCTGATGGTGGTAGTGGTGATAATGGTGGTTGTTGTAGTGCTGGTGGCGGGGTAGTGGTGGTGGTGCTGTTGCTGTTGGTGCTGTTGCTCTTAGAGGTGCTCGTGGTGGTGCTGGAGATAGTGCTGGTGCTTATGCTGGTGGTGCTCGTGGCGGTGATGTTGTTGCTGTTGGTACTGATGCTGGTGGTCGTGGTGCATGGTGGTGGTGGTGGTTCTGTTGCTGGTGGTGGTGGTGGTAGTGTATGATGGTGCATAGTGATGGTGGTGGTGCTGTTGCTGTTGGTACTGTTGCTGGTAGTGGTGGTGCATTGTGATGGTGGTGGTGGTTGTGCTGTGGTGGTGGTGGTGGTCGTGGTGATGCTCTCTTCTCCTTCTGCTGGTGAGGGTGGTTGTGCTAATAGTGGTGCTGGTGATTGTGGTGGCGGTACTTTTGGTGGTGGTGTTGGTGAGGGTAATGGTGGTAGTGCTGGTGGTGGTGCAGGTGGTGCTGGTGCTGTTGGTGGAGGTGGTGCTGGTGCTGGTGGCGCTCGTGGTGGTAATGGTGGTGATGGTGGAGGTTCTGGTGGTGGTGCTGGTTGTGGTGATGGTGCTGGTGGTGGTAATGGGGATGGTGGCTGTGGAATTGGCGCTGTTCCTGCTGGTGATGGTGGTGATGCTAGTGGTGGTGCTGGTGATTATTTTGGTGGTGCTGGTGGTGGTAGTGCTGTTGTTGGTTGTGCTGGTACTGGTGGTGGTGCTTGTGGTGGTGGTGGTGGTGTTGTTGGTGGTGTTGGTCACCATCTTCCAGGTGGTGGTTGTGGTCACCATCTGCCAGGTGGTGCCTGGGTCTACCCCCTGTTGAGATAACTGTTCAAGACCAGAGATCAATAAGTGGGAGTAGTCTGACTCCCTCCCTCCCTCCATCACTCCCATCACCCCTTCCTCTCTCCACACCCCATCGCTCCCTCCATTAATTCGTCCATCCCCTCCCTTCACACTCCATGACTCCATCCCTCCACACTCTATGACTCATTCCCTCAGCCTGGTAGAATCAAACACAGAAGACCGTGGACAATCAGTCCCTCAGCCTGGTAAAACTAATCACAGAAGACAGTAGACAATCAGTCCCTCAGTCTGGTGGAACTAAACACATCAGACAGTGGACAATCAGATAATGAGTTGTTCAATCTGGAAGCTGGTGTTCACTACCATAGTCATGAAGAATGTCAAGTGTCAGTACCTGGACGACCTCTGACATACAGGAGTTATGGGGTGCAGCAGTTGATGTTATGACACAGGTGGGCGGGGCCAACTAGTGGATGCAGGTCATGAGTGAGTGTTGTGCCAGAGATTAACAAACAAGTTGTAGAAGGTATCCTCTGTACCAAGATACCAGAGAGCTGCTGTGTCAAACACCTTCATTATACTTCACATCGATCACGACTCTGGTACTCAGCACCACCTGTTAGGTTGAGCCACTGATTGTGTGTATACTTCTACAAGACTGATTACCTCAAACTCCTGATCTTCACCATTCTTCTTTGTTTAGGACTGATGAAGCCACTGTGTGGCGAAACGTTTCCTCAATAATGATTCCCAAGTGTTGCACATGTGTCTAATTCCTCATCATCTCGCACTGTTTATTATTATTGCAATTGTTCTCATCAACCTCCTTCCCTTCCTTACATCCACTCTCCAGTACTTATCTACCCTTACTCTTCACTACCCTTCCTTTACTTCCCTCTATCCCTTCTCTCACATATCCTTCTACGAATCTGCTATTCAAGTATTCACTCACTTAATCTCGTCCCTTAACTTCTTTCTGCCCTTATCTCATCTGCCCTGCTCTATTCCCTCACTTCATCTACCTTGCTTCTCCCCTCAACTCATCTACCCTGCCCTCTACCCTGCCTCATCTACCCTGCCTTGCCCTCTTCCCTGCCCTTTCCCCTCATCTCAACTACCCTGTTCTCTACCATTCCCTTCATTGCCTTTAATCTAATTTCCGCTCAACCCTCACCTGTATCTCTGCCAACATTTCCACTACTTATCAGACTCACCTTACCCATCTCTCTCCATACTCGCCTGCACAACTCTCCCACACTTACCTCACAACTCTCCCACACTTACCTCACAACTCTCCCACACTTACCTCACAACTCTCCCACACTTACCTCACAACTCTCCCACACTTACCTCACAACTCTCCCACACTTACCTCACAACTCTCTCACACTTACCCCACAATTCTCCCACACTTACCCTCACAACTCCCACACTTACACCCACAACTCTCCAACATCTTCCCCCACAATTTTCCCACACTTACCACAACAACTCTCCCACACTTACCCCCACAACTCTCCCACATATCCTCTCAACTCTCCCACACTTACCCCAAAACTCCCCCAGACTTACCCTCATAACCCTTCCACACTTACCCCAAAACTCTCCCAGACTTACCCCCACAACTCTCCCACACTTACCCAAAAACTCTCCGACACATACCCTCATAACTCACCCACACTTACCCAAAAACTCTCCGACACTTACCCAAAAACTCTCCCAAACTTACCCCACGACTCTCCCACACTTACCCGACAACTCTCGCACACTTACCCAAAAACTCTCCCACACATACCCTCACAACTCTCCCACACTTTCCATCACAACTCTCCCAAACTTATCCCAAAACTCTCTCACACTTACCCCATACCTTTCCCACACTTACCCACATAACTCTCACATTTACCCACAACTCTCGCACATTCTCACAACTCTCCAGCAATTACCCTAAAAATTTCCCACACTTACCCCCACAACTCTCCCACACATATCCTCACAACTCTCTCACACTTACCCTCACGACTCTCCCACACTTACCACACAATTCTCCCTCACTTACCCTCACAACTCTCCGACACTTACCCCACCACTTTCCCACACTAACCCAACAACTCTCCACACTTACCCCACAACTCTCCCACACTTATCCCACTACTCTCCCAGACTTACCCTTTCAACTCTCCCACACTTACCCGACAACTCCAGACACTTGCCCTCACAACTCTCAGACACTTACCCTCACAACTCTCCCACACTTACCTTCACAACTCTCCCACACTTACCCCACAAATCTCCCACACTTTCCCCCCTAACTCTCCCAAACTTACCCCACAGCTCTCCAACACTTACACTCATAACTCTCCCACATTTACCCCAGTACTCTCCCACACTTACCCCATACCTTTCTCACACTTACCCTCACAACTCTCACACACCCGACAACTCTCCGACACTTACCCTTACAAATCTCCCACACTTACCCAATACCACTCCCACACTTACCCTTACAACTCTCACACACTTACCCCACAAGTCTCCTACACTTACCCTCACAACTCTCCCACACTTACCCCATACCACTCCCACACTTACCCTCACAACTCTCCCAGACTAACACCACCCCTCTAACACACCCACAACTCTCCCTCACTTTTGCCCACAACTCTCGCACACTTACTACAGAACTCTCCCACACTTACCCTCATAGCTCTCCCACACTTATCCCACTACTCTACCACACTTTGCCCAGAACTCTCCCACACTTACCCTCATAACTCTCGCACACTTACCCGACAAATCTCCTACACTTACCCTCACAACTCTCCCACACTTACCCCATACCACTCCCACACTTACACTCACAACTCTCCCAGACTTACACCACTCCTCTAAAACACTTACCCACAACTCTCCCACACTTTCGCCACAATTCTCCCACACTTACCACACAACTCTCCCACACTTACCCTCACAACTCTCCCACACTTACCCCATACCACTCCCACACTTATACTCACAACTCTCCCAGACTTACACCACTCCTCTAAAACACTTACCCACAACTCTCCCACACTTACCCCAAAACTCTCCCAGACTTACCCCCACAACTCTCCCACACTTACCCAAAAACTCTCCGACACATACCCTCATAACTCTCCCACACTTACCCAAAAACTCTCCGACACTTACCCAAAAACTCTCCCAAACTTACCCCACGACTCTCCCACACATACCCGACAACTCTCCCACACTTTCCATCACAACTCTCCCAAACTTATTCCAAAACTCTCTCACACTTACCCCATACCTTTCCCACACTTACAATCAAAACTCTCCCTCTCTTACCCCACAACTCTCACACATATCCTCACAGCTCTCCCACACATACCCCACAAATCTCCCACACTTACCAACACATCTCTCTCACACATATCCTCACAACTCTCCCAAACATACCCCACAAATCTCCCACACTTACCAACACATCTCTCTCACACATATCCTCACAACTCTCCGACACTTACCCTCACAACTCTCCTTCACTTACCCTCACAACTCTCTCACACTTACCCAATACCTCTCCCGCACTTACCCTCACAACTCTCCCAGATTTACACAACTCCTCTAACACACTTACCCACAACTCTCCCACACTTTCCATCATAGCTTTCCCACACTTACCCCAGAACTCTCCCACACTTACTCTCATAACTCTCCCACACTTACCCTAACAACTATACCACACTTACACCTCTTCTGTAACAAAATAACCCTCACAACTCTCCCACACTTACAATCACAACTCTCCCACACTTACCACACAACTCTCGCACGCTTACCCTCATAACTCTCCCACACTTACCCCACTACTCTCCCACACTTTGCCCACAACTCTCCCACATTTACCATCACAACTCTACCACACTTACCCCATACCTTTTCCACACTTACAATCACAACTCTCCCACACTTACACCTGTTCTCTAACACACTAAGCCCACAACTCTCCCACACTTACCCCATAATTCTCCGACACTTACCCGGACAACTCTCCCACACTTACCCCTCACAAGTCTCCCACACTTACACCAGTTCTCTAACACACTAAGTCCACAACTCTCCCACAATTACCCTCATAACTCTCCCACACTTACCACAATACTCTCTCTCTTACACCACCACTCTCACACATATCCTAACAACTCTCCCACACTTACCCCAAAACTCCCCCAGACTTACCCTCATAACCCTTCCACACTTACCCCACAACTCTCCCACACTTACCCAAAAACTCTCCGACAGATACCCTAATACCTCTCCCACACTTACCCAAAAACTCTCCGACACATACCCTAATACCTCTCCCACACTTACCCCACGACTCTCCCACACTTACCGCGAAACTCTCCCAGACATACCCTAATAACTCTCCCACACTTACCCCAAAACTCTCCCACACATACCCTCACAACTCTCCTACACTTTCCACCACAACTCTCCCAAACTTATTTCAAAACTCTCTCACACTTACCCCATACCTTTCTCACACTTACCCACATAACTCTCACATTTACCCACAACTCTTGCACATTCTCACAACTCTCCCGCACTTACCCTACAAATTTCCCACACTTACCCCCACAACTCTCCCACACATATCCTCACAACTCTCTCACACTTACCCTCACGACTCTCCCACACTTACCACACAATTCTCCCTCACTTACCCTCACAACTCTCCGACACTTACCCCACCACTTTCCCACACTAACCCCACAACTCTCCCACACATACCCCACAAATCTCCCACACTTACCAACACATCTCTCCCACACATATCCTCACAACTCTCCGACACTTACCCTCACAACTCTCCTTCACTTACCCTCATAACTCTCCCACACTTACCCCATACCTCTCCCACACTTACACTCACAACTCTCCCAGATTTACACAACTTCTCTAACACACTTATCCACAACTCTCCCACACTTTCCATCACATCTCTCCCACACTTACCCCAGATCTCTTCCACACTTACTCTCATAACTCTCCCACACTTGCCCCATACCTTTCCCACACTTACCCTAACAACTCTACCACACTTATACCACTTCTGTAACACAACAATCCTCACAACTCTCCCACACTTACAATCACAACTCTCCTACACTTACCACACAACTCTCCCTCACTTACCCTCAACTCTCCCACACTTACCCCACCACTTTCACACACTTACCATACAACTCTACCACACTTACCCTCACAACTCTCCGACACTTACCTCAACAGTTTCCCACAATAACCCCACAACTCTCCCACACTTACCCTATAACTCTCCCACACTTACTCTCGCAACTCTCCCAGACTTACATCACTACTCTAACAAACTTACACCACAACTCTGCCACACTTACACTCATAACTCTCCCACATTTACCCCACTACTCTCCCACACTTACCCCATACCTTTCCCACACATACCCTCATAACTATCCCACACTTACACCACTTCTCTAACACACTAACCTCACAGCTCTACCACAATTACCCAACAACTCTCCGACCCCTTACCCTCACAACTCTCCCACACTTACCACACAACTCTCCCTCACTTAACCTCAACTCTCCAATACTTACCCCACCACTTCCACACACTTACACTAACAACTCTCCGACAATTACCCCTCCACTTTCCCACACTAACGCGACAACTCTCCGACACTTTCCCTCACAACTCTCCCACACTTACCCCTGACCTCTCCCACACTTACCCTAATAACTCTCCCAAACTTACCCTACTATTCTCCCACACTTAGCCCACAACTCTCTCACACTTACTCCCATAACTCTCCCACACTAACCCTCTTAACTCTGCCACACTTACCCTCTTAACTCTCCTACGCTTACCCTCATAACTCTCCCACATTTACCCCACTACTCTCCCAGACTTAGCCCCACAACTCTCACACACTTGCCCGACAACTCTCCGACACTACCCTCACAACTATCCAACACTTATCCCACAATTCTCCGACACTTACCCTCACAACTCTCCCATACTTAAACCACTCCTCTAACACACTTACCCCTGAACTCTACCACACTTTCCCCCACACCTCTCCCTCACTTATCCCACAACTCTACCACACTTACTCTCATAACTCTCCCACACTTACCCCACTGCTGTCCCACACTTACCCCACAACTCTCCCACACTTACCAAATTCCTTTCCCACACTTACCCCTCGCAACTCTCCCACACTTACACCAGTTGTCTAACACACTAACCCCACTGCTGTCCCACACTTACCCTAAAACTCTCCGACACTTACCCTGACAACTCTCCCACACTTGCACCACTACTCTCCCAATCTTACCCCACAACTCTTACACATATCCTCACAACTCTCCCTCACTTACCCCACAAATCTCCCACACTTACCCCCCCTTTCTCCCACACATGCTCACAACTATCAGACACTTACCCTTATAACTCTCCGACACTTCCCCTCACAACTCTCTCACATTTACCACAAAACTCTCCCTCACTTACCCTCACAACTCTCCGACACCTACCCCACCACTTTCCCACACTAACCCCACAATTCTCCCACACTTACCCAACAACTCTCCCACACTTACCCCAAAACTCTCACACACTTACCCTCATAACTCTCAAACATTTACCCTCAAAATTCTCCCACACTTATCCAAAAAATCTCAAAACACTTACCCTCATCACTCTCCCACACTTACCCCATAATTCTCCCACACTTACCCCAACAACTCTCCCACACCTACCCTCTCAACTCTCCCTCACTTACATAATACCTCTCCTACACTTACCCTCACAACTCTCCCAGACTTACACAACTCCTGTTACACACTTACCCCACAACTCTCCCACTCCTACACTCATGACTCTCCCACACTCACTCCATACCTTTCCTACACTTACCCTCAAAACTCTCCCACACTTACACCACTTCTCTAACACTCTAACCCCATAACTCTCCCATACTTACCCCAACAACTCTCCCACACATATCCTCACAACTCTCCCACACTTACCCACAAAACTCTCTCACACTTACCACACAACTCTCCCTCACTTACCCTCTCAATTCTCCCAAACTACCCCACCACTTTCGCACACAACTCTCCCACACATATCCTCACAACTCTCTCACACTTACCCTCACAACTCTCCCACACTTACCACATAACTCTCCCACACTTACCCTCTCAACTCTCCCACACTTACCCCACCTCTTTTACACACAACTCTCCCACACTTACCCTCACAACTCTCCCACACATACCACACAACTCTCCCACACTTACCCTCTCAACTCTCCCACACTTACCCCACCACTTTCGCACACAACTCTCCCTCACTTACCCTCTCAACTCTCCCACACTTACCCCACCACTTTTGCACACAACTCTCCCTCACTTACCCTCTCAACTCTCCCACACTTACCCCACCACTTTCTCACACAACTCTCCCTCATTTACCCTCTCAACCCTCCCACACTTACCCCACCACTTTCCCACACTTACCACACAACTCTCCCTCACTTACCCTCAGAACTCTGCTACACTTACCCCACCACTTTCCCACACTAACCCCACAACTCTCGCACACTTATCCCACAACTCTCCCACACTTACCCCAAAACTCTCCCACACTTACCCTCATAACTATCCCACACTTGCCCTGAAAACTCTCCAACACTTTCACAAAAACTCTCCCACACTTACTCTTATAAATACCCTACACTTACCCCACTACTCTCCCAGAGTTACCCTCACAAATCCCTCACACTTACCCTGACAACTCTCCGACACTTACCCTGACAACTCTCCCACACTTATCCCACAACTCTCATTCATTTAACCTCACGACTCTCCCAAACTTACCCCACAACTCTCCCACACTTGTACTCACAACTCTCCCAGACTTATATCACTCCTCTAACATACTTACACATAACTCTCCCACACTTTTCCCCACAACTCTCCCACATTTACCCCAGAACTCTAAAACACTTACGCTCATAACTCTCCCACACTTACGCTCACAACTCTCCCACGCTTACCCCACTACTCTCCCACACTTGCCCCACTACTCTCCCACACTTACCCCACTACTCTCCCACACTTACCCCACAACTCTACCACACTTACGCTCATAACTCTCCCACACTTATCGCACTACTCTCCCACACTTGCCCCACAACTCTCCCACTTTCGTTAATAACTCTCCCACTTACCCCACTACTCTCCCACACTTACCCCACAACTCTCCCACACTTACGCTCATAACTCTCCCACACTTACCCAACTACTCTCCCACACTTACCCCAGTACTCTCCCACACTTACCCCACAACTCTCCCACTTTCGCTCATAACTCTCCCACTTACCCCACTACTCTCCCACACTTACTCCACAACTCTCCTGCACTTAAGCTCATAACTCTCTCACTTACCTCATACCTTTCCCAAACTTACCCTCACAATTCTCCCACACCTACACCACTTCTCTAACACACTTACCCCACAACTCTCCCAGACTTTTCCCTCACTCCCCGACACTTACCGTGACAACTCTCCCACACATACCCAACTACTCTCCCAGACATATCCCCACAACTCTGCTACGCTTACCCTCACAACTCTCCCACACTTACCCCACAACTCTCCAACACTTAAACTTAAAACTCACCCAAACTTACACCACTTCTTTAAAACACTTGCCCACAACTCTCCCACACTTTCCCTCGCAACTCTCCCACACTTACCCTGATAACTCTCCCAAACTTACGCTACTACTCTCTCACACTTTCCCCACAACTCTCCCACACTTACTCCACTACTCTCCCAGACTTACTCCCAGAACTCTCCCACACTTACCTGACAATTCTCCGACTCTTCCCCTCACAACTCTCCCACACTTACCCAATACCTCTCACACGCTTACCCTCACAACTCTCCCAAACTTAAACCACTCCTCTAACACACCTACCACTCAACTCTCCCACACTTTACCCCACACCTCTCCTAAACTTACACCACAACTCTCCTGCACTTACCCTCATAACTCTGCCACACTTAACCCACTACTCTCCCACACTTACCCCACAACTCTCCCACACTTTCGCTCATAACTCTCCCACACTTACCGCACTACTCTCTCACACTTACCCCACAACTCTCCCACACTTACTTCAAAACTCTCCCACACTTACGCTCATAACTCTTCCACACTTACCCCACTACTCTCGAACACTTACCCCACAACTCTCCCACACTTATGTCAGCATAGTTGCTGATCCCCTTATATGTGTTGTATAGCGTATCATAGTACCATCCATGTGTTTATGTAGAAGATCCCTTAGGCCTGTGACTGTATGACGTCACGGGAAGCAGCGTGCAAGTGAGACAAGCTGCCTCCCTCTCAGTCGACGCATAGGCATAGTAGAAGGCAGGACATGGCAGGCTGGGCTCCATCTCCCATTACCACAGTCTGACAATATATAGTGTTATCATCCAACAAGGTGTCTACCTTCAACCCTCTTATCTCCTTACCGAACCCCATACAACAATTTGGTGGCAACGGAGGGCCTGTAATTCTGACGATTACAGCGATTTCTGGAGATAAATTTCTACTGAGCCGGCCGCCATCTTGTGACTAGGCCTGCCGAGCAGGGTAACGCTTGACCTACCTCAAGCCAGCTACCCCGACCAAGCTTCTACCAGCCACTACATTATTCACTAGTCAGTCTCTTTGTATTAGTGTTTATCTGCTTATTTGCATCACTCCCGAGGGGTTGACCCGAGTTTGCAAAATAAGCCAGTAAGACAGTCTGTGGTGAGGGAGTCAGTCAGCCTAGCCTACTCCATCCAGCTTTGCCTGCCAAGCCAGCTTTCCACCCCTGCTGCGTGAGCTCATCGTTAGAAGTTATCAAGCTATTCTGTGTGAAGGGTTAAGATAAGCCAGCCATCAACTAACCCAGGTGACTAACCCAGGTGTCTTACCCCAGTACTCAAGCAAGCCACGTGGGTACAGTCTTCTCATCGCTTGTGTTTCAAGCTCCAAGCCATTCTGAGTGGATTTTTTCATCCCTGTGGTGTTGTGGTATTTTGTGGGTTTGTTTTTAAGCCAGTCGGCTTAGAAATATCTTCGCGCCAGTGAGGGTGTCCCCAGTGAGGCTTACGCCGTTCATCCCAAAGGCCCAGTTACCACGCGGTCTCGGCCTTAGCCCTGTTTCAGCCCACCCACCCAAACACTCGACATCGGCCCCAGCTGCCTCACTCAGCCATTAACCCACTCACCCAACCTCTACCATTGTTTTGGTACACTACTACGGGTACTAGCACCATATTTTAAGGACCACATAGGGGGTCAAGAGCTAGAGTGTGTTTTGCACCACCGTTAAAAGCCTCCTGTGTGAAGTCTATCGTCGATGTAAGCGCAAATTCTACGATCACGTGTGCAGAGGGCAGCAGCCAGCCGCAAGACGACATAAACAATCCTTCACCACCTCCATCACCTTCCACCTCATTCTTCACCAAGTCGTTACAGCGATAATATTTTTCATAGAGACATTTGCGAGTGTTGAGACATTTCTTTTTGTTTGCAGTGATTTTTCTTAGTGACATTCAGTGACTCTCGATTAGACTCAGCGTTTATTATATACTGTTTGCAATATTTTTTTATCTTCTTAATTCAGTGTTAATTTTCGTGCTATTATTTCATGTTTGTTGTGTTGTTTCTTTTTTTTATACACTTAAAGTAAGTACCTTAGTGTTTTTCCTTTGTTGTGTGTTCAACATATGAGCAGTATAGAACTTGTGTTTACACTTCAGAATCACCTAGTGTTCTTAGTATTCCAGTGAAGTAATTCAGTAATTTATTACCTTGTATTCTGCATCACAACTCAGTGTTGTCTGTTACATTTTTATCCCAGCATTTGTGTAGTCTTGCCAGTTTATTACATTTTTTCTCTGTGTGTTGAACATTTTTGTGTTAATTCTTTTCATTCAGCCAGTGTCTAATTTGTCTTATTTCCACAGACAATAGTGCTATTATTTTGTGCAAGCAAGAAATTATTTTCCAAATTTTTCACACATCAAGTTTCATAGCAAGTAAATTCTAGTATTGTGTTTATGGTGATGTGTTGTGTTCTGTATCACTGTAAGTCTTCAAACCTTTTGTTCTGTGTTTTTTGCATCTATTAATTTTTTATGTTTCATTGAACAAATTCACTCTTAGTGCAATTTTTAAGTTCTTCTTTTAAAGTAAATTGTTCTTTTGCTTGTAAAGTGTTGCTTAAGTTGCAGTTAAGAGTTAAAGTGTTCACTCAGTTCATTCCTTGCTATATTTTTTTTTTAATCTTGTAAATTGTATTTCTTGTGTGTGTAATATTTTTTTTTTATTATTGCACATTGACTCATTTTGCAATAATTCTTGTGCAAGCATTGCGTTGTCTTTAAAAAATTTCTTTCAGAAATTTTAAGTAGAGTGTGCAATAATTTTGATTAGCAATTGTTATTTGCAAAATTGCTACAGTTTATTTCAGTGCAGTTTCTTATGCTCTGTTCTGTGCATAATATTTTATTCTTTGTGTGCCATTTTATTTTATTTTCGTGAATTGTTTCCCAGTTTGTTTTTATTGCACAAGCTTTATTGAGTCCATTTTAACATTTTTGATTGATTCATCATTTTATTGTTGAATTTCCCTATTGCATTGAGAGTAAAGACAACTCACTGTGCCATTCATTGAATTTAAAGTAAAATTTGAGTAAATTAGATTTGAGTAAAGTACAAGTTCTCTTGATTTTCAAAGTGTTGTTTTTTCAGTTAAGTATTTTCTTGTGTGAGTTTCCTTGCTTACAGTGTGACCTGACAATTTTTAATTACTTATGCAGAATAGTTAAGCATTTTCTTCCCATTTAAGTTCACTGTGTTGTGTGTTCCTCAGTTACATTTTCTTTTATTCTTTCTATTTTTTTTTTTTTTTTTGCCTTATGCCCTTGAGTAAGTTCCCTGAGAACATGTCCCAGTCAATTTTGAATGTTCACTTAGTGTATCATGCCAGTCAAAGTCAATATAAATCAGTCCACAGTACCAATATTCCCTTACTGACTGAAAGAAAATACCTAGCCCCTTAGCAATGTGTTTGTTCTCACAGCTTGTATCTGAGATTTGTTAAAGTGCTGCGAAATGTGAAGTTCAGATTAAGCTCCTATAGATTCGTTCATTACTTATTAACGTAGCCGAGCGGTCAGGCACTAGTAATACTGTCACTCCTGTCTGGACTCCAGCCACAATATCATGCACGCAGGATAGTGCTGAGACTACTATCCTTGCGATGTCGACTTGTTCAAGTACTTGTTCCTTCCCAGGGGAAGCTTTGAGAAGAACTTTACTTGCAACGAGTTATGCCATCTCTTGCTGACGCCACAAGCCGTTGCAGAAAGACGTTTCTGTGGCTAGTGTGCTCACTTGAGTGTTGTTGTTGTCCCTTGTGTTCCAGATTGTGATCCCATCCTAGTTAACAGTAATTCGTGCAATGTAAGAAGTTATTTCTCGAGTAACTTTCACATGTTGTTAGCGTTTGTAAGTGAAGTTTATAGCTGATACCTCGTGTCAATGTGTGCGACTCAGATTGAATATCAGCACTGTTGACAGTGTTCATTTCTTTTCCCCTGTGCTTGCAGTGAGAGATAATAGATTCCTTCTCCCTTGCTCATATTGCGTGTTATAGCGTTATTTTTTTCAACCGGGGAGAGTCATCCACTCCACAGAGTTTGTTCATTCCACCAGTAAGAAAGAACCGATCCCTTGTACCAGCATAGCTCAGAGTGTTTTTAGAAGAATCCGTGAAACACTTCATAAATCAACAGCAGAATTTACTAGAGTAACTAATAGCTGTGCTAAGCCATCAAAAGTTAAAGTAGGTTCGAGAGTAATGCTGACAAATTTCAACAAAACATCCAAATGCCTAAGCTCGATCAAAAGTTTGTTGGCCCTTATCGAGTTGTAGAACATATCTCGGACAATAAGTTAGAGAAATTAGTACTGGTAAGCACAAAGGATCGCATTTAGATCTTATGAAATTAGTATGCGATGTTGATGATACTGCAACCCAGACTAATGTGACAGATGCTGAAAATCCTCTTGACTCTGTACCCTTTACATCAAATACTCAGTCAGATATTCAACCTCCTTGCGTACTCGACAAGTAATGAGAAACCCACAAGTAACTTTTGTAGATACTCGTTCAGATCTCCCTCAGTCAAGGCATGTGTTAGCCATTGCAGAGGAATTCGATCCTCCCAGAGATGATAACCATTCTGCATATGTAAACCTCACCCTCGCAGAATTGGGTTTAAATGTACATAGTCTGTATAGCTAGATGTCCGAGATGAAAGAAAATTGTCAACTGTTTGTTATTAACTGATTAGTTTTCAGAATTTTTTTTTTTTCGTGTTCACGTTCCCTCCGTATTCTGAGAATTTGACAGTAATGATCTGAGTGTGCACCAGATGCCTTTGCTGTTAATTTCACCTTGTATATATATATATATATATATATATATATATATATATATATATATATATATATATATATATATATATATATATATATATATATATATATATATATATATATATATATATATATATATATATATTTATTTATTTATTTATTTCCTAAGAATCTGTAGAGTGCATGAATACAGATCGATCGATCAATTCCATCCATATTGTACCATGATTTGTTCTTATAGTTTGTAATGCATTACGTCAAAACTTATTACGTTTACACCCATTACATAAAACTCATTCTGTTAACATCCATTATGATACCATCCATTAGTTCTAAGTTATATATGAATTTGTTATTGTATAGACGCAGCCCAGAACCACCTGCCTGTTCAGCCTATAGCATAGTAGTGTATGTCGAGACGACATACGTAACATGATCGAGCTGTCAGCATAGTTGCTGATCCCCTTATATGTGTTGTATAGCGATTCATAGTACCATCCATGTGTTTATATAGAAGATCCCTTAGGCCTGTGACTGTATGACGTCACGGGATGCAGTGTGCAAGTTAGACAAGCTACCCCTAGGGTAATTTATTGTTTACAAATTATAACTCATTTCAGCACGTTGAGGAGTGCCTTCGACAGCATCTCAAGACCTCGTCTGCAGGGGCGGCTGTGCAGGCGATGAGCTGTCTTTCTAAGTTAAGTTTCCCTATATGTAAACTTAGCTGGTAATGCCATTTCTCAACATCTCCCACACTTACTTCACAACTCTCCCTCACTTACCCTCAGAACTCTCTGACACTTTCCCCACCACTTTCCCACACTAACCCTACAACTCTCCCACACTTACCCCACAACTCTTCTACACTTACCCCAAAACTTTTCCACACTTACCCTCACAACTCTCCCACACTTACCCTCAGAACTCTCCTACACTTACCCCACAACCCTCCCACACTTTCCCCCAAAACTCTCCCACACTTTTCCCACAACTCTCTCACACTTACCATCATAAGTCTCCCACACTTACGCCACTACTGTCCCACACTTACCCCACAACTCTCCCAAACTTACCCCACTACTCTCCCACTCTTACCCCTCAACTCTCACACATGTCCTCAGAACTCTCCCACACTTACCCTACAAATCTTCCACACTTACCCCCCCCTTTCTCCCACACATATCTTCATAAATCTCCCACACTTTCCCCGACAGCTCTCCCACAGTTACCCCAGAACTCTCCCACACTTATGCTCAAAACTCTCCCACACTTACCCCACTACTCTCCCACACTTGCGCTCACAACTCTCCCACTTACACTATATCTCTCCCACACTTACCACACAACTCTCCCTCACTTACTCTCAGAACTCTCCGACACTTTCCCCACCACTTTCACTCACTAACCCCACAACTCTCCCACACTTACCCCAAAACTCTCTCACACTTACCCTAATAACTCTCCCACACTTACCCTGTAAACTCTCCCACACTTACCCTCATAACTCTCCCACACTTACCCTATAACTTTCCCACACTTACCCTCACAACTCTCCCACACTTACACCACTTATCTAACACACTAACCCCGCAACTCTCCCACACTTACCCCACAACTCTCCGACACTTACCCTCTCAACTCTCCCTCACTTACCCTCAACTCTCGCACACTTACCCACAACTCTACCACACTTATCCCACAAGTCTCCCACGCTTTCCCCTACAACTCTCCTACACTTACCACTACAAGTCTCTCACACTTACCCCCACAACTCTCCCACACCTTCCCCACAACTCTTGCCTTCAATAATGATACATATTAAACTTTAATTGTTGACAATAGTGTTGATGATCAGTACAGCAGGACTTTGACGGGTTATTTATATGTGTCTACTGAGTTAACACTCAAGCATGTGAGTTAACACACAAGCAGGTGAGTTAACACTCAAGCATGTGAGTTAACACACAAGCAGGTGATTTGACACACAAGCAGGTGAGTTAACACACAAGTAAGGTGAGTTAACACCCAAGCAGGTGAGTTAACACATACAAGCAGGTGAGTTAACACACAGAAGCGAGTGAGTTAACTCACACAAGCATGTGCATTAACACCCAGGTAGGTGAGTTAACACACAAGCAGGTAAGTTAACACTCACAAGCAGGTGAGTTAACACACAGAAACGAGTGAGTTAACGCACACAAGCAGGTGCATTAATACCCAGGTAGGTGAGTTAACACCCAAGCAGGTGAGTTAACACACACAAGCAGAAGAGTTAACACACAAGCAGGTGAGTTAACACACACAAGCAGGTGAGTCAACACACAGAAGCGAGTGAGTTAACTCACACAAGCAGGTGCATTAGCACCTAGGTACGTGAGTTAACACACAAGCAGGTAAGTTAACACACACAAGCAGGTGAGTTAACACACAGAAGCGAGTGAGTTAACAAACACAAACAGGACAGTCAACAGACAGAAACAGGTGAGTTAACACACGCAAGCAGGTGAGTTAACACACAAGCAGGTGAGTTAACACAACCCAAGCCGGTGAATTAACACACAGAAGCAGGTGAGTTAACAAACACAAACAGGAGAGTCAACAGACAGAAACAGGTGAGTTAACACACACAAGCAGGTGAGTTAACACACAAACAAGCAGATGAATTAACACACAAGCAGTTGAGTTAACGCACACAAGCAGGTGAGTTAACACACACAAGCAGGTGAGTTAACACACACAAGCAGGTGAGTCAACACACACAAGCAGGTGAGTTAACACACACAAGCAGGTGAGTTAACACACGCAAGCAGATGAGTTAATACACACAGGCAGGTGAATATACTCACACAAGCAGATGAGTTAACACACACAAGCAGGTGAGTTAACACACAAGCAGGTGAGTTAACACACACAAGTAGGTGAGTTAACACACACAGGCAGGTGAATATACACACACAAGCAGATGAGTTAACACACACAAGCAGGTGAGTTAACACACAAGCAGGTGAGTTAACACACACAAGTAGGTGAGTTAACACACACAGGCAGGTGAATATACACACACAAGCAGGTGAGTTAACACACAAGCAGGTGAGTCAACACACACAAGCAGGTGAGTTAACACACACAAGCAGGTGAGTCAACACACACAAGCAGGTGAGTTAACACACACAAGCAGATGAGTTAACACACACAAGCAGGTGAGTTAACACACAAGCAGGTGAGTTAACACACAAGCAAGTGAGTTAACACACAAGCAAATGAGTTAACACACACAAGCAGGAGAGTTACCGCACGCAAGCAGATGAGTTAACACTCACAAGCAGGTGAGTTAGCACACACAAGCAGGTGAGTTAACACACAGAAGCAGGTGAGTTAACAAACAAGCCGGTGAATTAACACACACAAGCAGATGAATTAACACTCAAAAGCAGGTGAGTTAACACACAGTAGCAGGTGAGTTAACACACAAGCAGGTGAGTTAACTCACACTAGCAGGTGAGTTAACACACAAGCAGGTGAGTTAACACAGAAGCAGGTGAGTTAACACACACAAGCAGGTGAGTTAACACACACAAGCAGATGAGTTAACGCTTATAAGTAGGTGAGTTAACCCACGAGGCAGGTGAGCTAACACACACAAGCAGATGAGTTAACGCAGATAAGCAGGTGAATTAACACACACAAGCAGATGAGTTAACGCACACAAGCAGGTGAGTTAACACACACAAGCAGATGAGTTAACGCAGATAAGCAGGTGAAATAACACACACAAGTAAATGAGTTAACGCACACAAGCAGGTGAGTTAACACACAGAAGCAGGTGAGTTAACGCACACAAGCAGGTGAGTTAACACACAAGCAGGTGAGTTAACACAACACAAGCCGGTGAATTAACACACAAGCAGATGAGTTAACACTCACAGGCAGGTGAGTTAACACACAAGCAGGTGAGTTAACACACACAAGCAGGTGAGTTAACACACACAAGCAGGTGAGTTAACGCATACACGCAGGTGAGTTAACACACACAAGCAGGTGAGTTAACACATACAAGCAGGTGAGCTAACACACACAAGCAGATGAGTTAACGCACACAAGCAGGTGAATTAACACACACCAGCAGATGAGTTAACGCAGATAAGAAGGTGAGTTAACCCACGAGGAAGGTGAGTTAACACACACAAGCAGATGAGTTAACGCAGATAAGCAGGTGAATTAACACACACAAGCAGATGAGTTAACTCACTCAAGCAGGTGAGTTAACACACAGAAGCAGGTGAGTTAACACACAGAAGCAGGTGAGTTAACACACAGAAGCGAGTGAGTTAACAAACACAAACAGGATAGTCAACAGACAGAAACAGGTGAGTTAACACACGCAAGCAGGTGAGTTAACACACAAGCAGGTGAGTTAACACAACCCAAGCTGGTGAATTAACACACAGAAGCAGGTGAGTTAAGAAACACAAACAGGAGAGTCAACAGACAGAAACAGGTGAGTTAACACACACAAGCAGGTGAGTTAACACACAAACAAGCAGATGAATTAACACACAAGCAGTTGAGTTAACGCACATAAGCAGGTGAGTTAACACACACAAGCAGGTGAGTTAACACACACAAGCAGGTGAGTCAACACACACAAGCAGGTGAGTTAACACACACAAGCAGGGGAGTTAACACACGCAAGCAGATGAGTTAATACACACAGGCAGGTGAATATACTCACACAAGCAGATGAGTTAACACACACAAGCAGGTGAGTTAACACACAAGCAGGTGAGTTAACACACACAAGCAGGTGAGTTAACACACACAGGCAGGTGAATATACACACACAAGCAGATGAGTTAACACACACAAGCAGGTGAGTTAGCACACAAGCAGGTGAGTTAACACACGCAAGCAGGTGAGTTAACACACACAAGCAGGTGAGTCAACACACACAAGCAGGTGAGTTAACACACACAAGCAGATGAGTTAACACACACAAGCAGGTGAGTTAACACACAAGCAGGTGAGTTAACACACAAGCAAGTGAGTTAACACACAAGCAAGTGAGTTAACACACACAAGCAGGTGAGTTAACGCACGCAAGCAGATGAGTTAACACTCACAAGCAGGTGAGTTAGCACACACAAGCAGGTGAGTTAACACACAGAAGCAGGTGAGTTAACACACAAGCCGGTGAATTAACACACACAAGCAGATGAATTAACACTCAAAAGCAGGTGAGTTAACACACAGTAGCAGGTGAGTTAACACACAAGCAGGTGAGTTAACTCACACTAGCAGGTGAGTTAACACACAAGCAGGTGAGTTAACACAGAAGCAGGTGAGTTAACACACACAAGCAGGTGAGTTAACACACACAAGCAGATGAGTTAACGCTTATAAGTAGGTGAGTTTACCCACGAGGCAGGTGAGTTAACACTCACAAGCAGATGATTTAACGCACACAAGCAGGTTAGTTAACTCACAAGCAGGTGAGTTAACACACAGAAGCAGATGAGTTAACACTCACAGGCAGGTGAGTTAACGCACATAAGTAGGTGAGTTAACCCACGAGGCAGGTGAGTTAACACACACAAGCAGATGAGTTAACGCAGATAAGCAGGTGAATTAACACACACAAGCTGATGAGTTAACGCACACAAGCAGGTGAGTTAACACACACAAGCAGATGAGTTAACGCAGATAAGCAGGTGAATTAACACACACAAGTAAATGAGTTAACGCACACAAGCAGGTGAGTTAACACACAGAAGTAGGTGAGTTAACGCACACAAGCAGGTGAGTTAACACACAAGCAGGTGAGTTAACACAACACAAGCCGGTGAATTAACACACAAGCAGATGAGTTAACACTCACACGCAGGTGAGTTAACACACAAGCAGGTGAGTTAACACACACAAGCAGGTGAGTTAACACACACAAGCAGGTGAGTTAACACACACAAGCAGGTGAGTTAACACATACAAGCAGGTGAGTTAACACACACAAGCAGGTGAGTTAACACATACAAGCAGGTGAGCTAACACACACAAGCAGATGAGTTAACGCACACAAGCAGGTGAATTAACACACACCAGCAGTTGAGTTAACGCACATAAGTAGGTGAGTTAGCCCACGAGGCAGGTGAGTTAACACTCACAAGCAGATGAGTTAACGCACACAAGCAGGTGAATTAACACACACCAGCAGATGAGTTAACGCAGATAAGTAGGTGAGTTAACCCACGAGGAAGGTGAGTTAACACACACAAGCAGATGAGTTAACGCAGATAAGCAGGTGAATTAACTCACACAAGCAGATGAGTTAACTCACTCAAGCAGGTGAGTTAACACACAGAAGCAGGTGAGTTAACACACAGAAGCAGGTGAGTTAACACACAGAAGCAGGTGAGTTAACTCACAGAAGCAGGTGAGTTAACACACAGAGGCAGGTGAGTTAACACAACACAAGCCGGTGAATTAACACACAAAAGCAGATGAGTTAACACTCACAAGAAGGTGAGTCAACACACAAGCAGGTGAGTTAACACACACAAGCAGGTGAGTTAACACACACAAGCAGGTGAGTTAACACATACAAGCAGGTGAGTTTACGCAGATACATATACAAGCAGGTGAGTTAACGCAGATAAGCAGGTGAATTAACACACACAAGCAGATGAGTTACGTCACACAAGCAGGTGAGTTAACACACAGAAGCAGGTGAGTTAACACACAGAAGAAGGTGAGTTAACACACAGAAGCAGGTGAGTTAACACACAGAGGCAGGTGAGTTAACACAACACAAGCCGGTGAATTAACACACACAAGCAGATGAGTTAACACTCACAAGAAGGTGAGTTAACACACAAGCAGGTGAGTTAACACACACAAGCAGGTGAGTTAACACACACAAGCAAGTGAGTTAACACATACAAGAAGGTGAGTTAACACATACAAGCATGTGAGTTAACACATACTAGCAGGTGAGTTAACACACACAAGCAAGTGAGTTAACACATACAAGCCGGTGAGTTAACACATACAAGCAGGTGAGTTAACACACCCTCACCCCTGAAACGCACCCCACTCCCCACACCTCCGACCCTCACCCCCGACCCTTACCCCCGTCCCTCACCCCTTAACCGCAACCACCACCTTCACCCCCCAACCGCGCCTTCAACCCCATCCCCTGAGTTACACCCTTGACCCGCACCCACTACCCACACCCCTGACCCTCATCACCAACCCTTATCACCGACCCTCACCCCCGACCATTACCACCGACCCTCACCCCTGACCCGCACCCCCCACCCGAACCCGCGTCCCGCACTTCCGACCCGCACCCGGACGCTCGCCCCTGAGCCGCGACCCTGACCCCCGACATGCACACATACCTGCTCCCCTTCCCTAACCCCCGACCCGCACGCAGGATTTACATACCCAACCCGACTCTCACCGTCGACCCGCACCCCTGACTCTCACCCTCGACCCGCACCCCTGACTCTCACCCTCGATCCGCAGCCCTGTCTCTCACCCCTGACCCGCACACCTGACTCTCACCCTCGACCCGCACACCTGACTCTCACCCTCGACCCGCACCCCTGACTCTCACCCTCGACCCGCACACCTGACTCTCACCCTCGACCCGCACACCTGACTCTCACCCTCGACCCGCACACCTGACTCTCACCCTCGACCCGCACACCTGACTCTCACCCTCGACCCGCACACCTGACTCTCACCGTCGACCCGCACCCCTGACTCTCACCGTCGACCCGTACACCTGACTCTCACCGTCGACCCGCACCCATGACTCTCACCCTCGACCCGCACACCTGACTCTCACCCTCGACCCGCACACCTGACTCTCACCCTCGACCCGCACACCTGACTCTCACCCTCGACCCGCACACCTGACTCTCACCCTCGACCCGCACACCTGACTCTCACCCTCGACCCGCACCCCTGACTCTCACCCTCGACCCGCACACCTGACTCTCACCCTCGACCCGCACACCTGACTCTCACCCTCGACCCGCACACCTGACTCTCACCCTCGACCCGCACACCTGACTCTCACCCTCGACCCGCACACCTGACTCTCACCCTCGACCCGCACACCTGACTCTCACCCTCGACCCGCACACCTGACTCTCACCCTCGACCCGCACACCTGACTCTCACCCTCGACCCGCACACCTGACTCTCACCCTCGACCCGCACACCTGACTCTCACCCTCGACCCGCACACCTGACTCTCACCCTCGACCCGCACCCCTGACTCTCACCCTCGACCCGCACACCTGACTCTCACCGTCGACCCGCACACCTGACTCTCACCGTCGACCCGCACACCTGACTCTCACCCTCGACCCGCACACCTGACTCTCACCCTCGACCCGCACCCCTGACTCTCACCTTCGACCCGCACACCTGACTCTCACCGTCGACCCGCACACCTGACTCTCACCGTCGACCCGCACCCCTGACTCTCACCCTCGATCCCCTCCTCATACTCCAAATGTCTTATTCACAACCATTTTGATGTCCTTTCGTCATAGTCACAATCTTTATGATGTCATCTCGTCATAGTCACAACCTTTATGATGTCATCTAGTTATAGTCACACCCTTTATGATGTCATCTAGTTATAGTCACACCCTTTATGATGTCCTCTCGTCTTAGTCGCAACCTAAATTCATGATGTCCTCTCGTCCATCTTTTTAATGTCCTGGTGAGAGTTCTTTTAAAACGTCATCGTTCACCCTGTCCTATTTTTCTTGTAGTTTTTCCATTGTTGTGTAAACTATTAAAGTTGGAAGTGAGAGTTGCTGAGGTGTATCTCAGAAGTTCTTTTGGTTAATTAAGATCTGTCATCAGTCGCAGAATCTCCTCTCTGCTCTGTGTTGACGCCGCGTCTATATCACCTTACAAATACAGTGTGTGCTGCCATGCAGTATTCCTTGTTTATATGAACCTCCCTTTACCAAGCTGTATCTGCGGGAGTTGAACATTAGCTCTTGGTTCCTATATTTGTCGTGTTACATCCTGTTATTTCAATCAACATCATTCCTGTACGTGCAAAGTCTTAACATTTATTCCTTTCACTAATACAAAAGTGACAATTTCCCTGCTCCTCGACTCACACAAGACGAGATATCACTGAATGTACAAAGTGTATTTTAGATACTATTGTTTTATACCTATTGAGTGTTGCAGTTTTGATTATATTTTGTTGCATCAACCACATTTTGAGAATATTTTTATGATTAATTTCTGAAATACCTGAAGAAAAGATCGAGTTGATGTGTAAAATATTTTGGGAGAATACACGCTTAAATATTTTGAAAGTTAGTTTTAAGCCTTATAAACAGTTTTGATAATGACTAAAATAATGAAATTAGTTTTAATTAAAGAATACAATTGTTGACTATGAAAAATATACCTTTATGAAGTCAAAAATAAACTCAAAATATAGATAGAAAAAAGTGCAGGAAGTTGAAAAGTGAAATAATGAGAAGAAGATGAAACACAAAATATTATAGATAAACATTAATTTTGAAATATAAAAACTATAGGGAAGATAGAATGAAACATATATTAAAGTAACTTAAATGAAAAAAAAATTATCATAAATACATATAAACAACATTTATACTAGACGAAATTCTGAATAATAAATTTTTAAATGATATAAATTATATACAACAAAATATATAAAACTTCCAAGAAAATATGGAGATTACGAGGAAGTTTGGAAACATAAATAAAAGTCTGTAATTTATAACATAATATCTGCAAAGCAAATTTCTGAAGTATATTTTAATTTTTATAAAGAACATATGAAAGTCTGGTCAGCATGTATTACTTTCTGCAAGGTATAAATAAGTCACAAATTAACGTTTATACAGCAAAATTAGCGTCTTTGAAACACTAATTAACATCAGTAAAGCAAAAGTTAATTTGTAAATTATGTATAAAAGTCTGTAAAACATATATTAACGTGTTTAAAGCTTTATTATCTGTAAGTATAATTAACATCTGAACATCACAGCACATTTGTAAATAAAACAGGAACATGTGTAAAATAAATAATATCTGAAAATATTCTTTGATGTCTGTAATATATAAATAATTCTTTAAAAAAAAAATTGGTAAATCTTCACCAATGTTAATTATATAAGATTCCACTGGGTCAAGAGTTAAAATGTGTACAAGGTACCAATGGCTCAAGAGATCTATTCTTGCAATTATACAAGGTACCAATAGGTCAGGAGACTTACCATGCACGTAGCTTCATGAAGCTTGCCCAACTTGGGTCGGATGAAGGGACTGTGGGAGAGTGAGAAACAGTGTTATAATTAGTATGAGAATTACCTAGAATTAGGAACAGTGTAACAAATATTGGAGCCATTGGTAACAGAATAAGAGTTAGAATTATTAATGGATTTTGTGATATAACTAATTAGGAAAAAAAAATAGGAAAAATTTTGTCAGAGAGAAATTTTTCAAGAAAGGTGATAGAACTAGTTAATTATAGTGTTGAAAAAGAACAAACTCCAAGATAACTACAAATTATAATTAATGTAATACTTTAATTATAAATGGCATCAAAATAAGAGCAGTAATTATAGAAGCGAATTTCTTCGTGATATAAACGCCTTAATTAGTTTCAAAATTAGAGCTAGAGTTGTCACAGTTACTCTTTGCTGATGACACTGTGCTATTAGAATATTCTGAAGAGAAGTTGCAGAGGTTGGTGAATGAATTTGTTTGGGCATGTAAGAGAAGAAAATTAAAAGTGAATATAGGAAAGAGTAAGGTGATGAGTTTAACAAAAAGATTAGGTGGCGAAAGATTGGATATCAGGTTGGACGGAGAGAGTATGGAGGAGGTGAATGTATTCAGATATTTAGGAGTGGACGTGTCAGCAGATGGATCTATGAAGGATGAGGTGAATCATAGAATTGATGAGGGGAAAAGGGTGAGTGGAGCACTTAGGAGTCTGCAGAGACAAAGAACTTTGTTGGTGGAAGCAAAGAGGGTATAGTTATACCAACACTCCTATATGAGTGTGAAACATGGGTGGTGAATGTTGCAACGAGGAGAAGGCTGGAGGCAGTGGAGATGTCATGTCTGAGGGCAATGTGTGGTGTGAATATAATGCAAAGAATTAGTAGTTTTGGAAATTTGAAGGAGATGTGGGATTACCAAAACTATTATCCAGAGGGCTGAGGAGGGGTTGTTGAGGTGGTTCGGACATGTAGAGTGTATAAATCTGTAGTGGAAGGAAGGCGGGGTAGGGGTCGGCCGAGGAAAGGTTAAAGGGAGGGGGTAAAGGAGGTTTTGTGTGCGAGGGGCTTGGACTTTCAGCAAGCATGTGTGAGCATATTTGTTACGAGTAAATGGAGACAAATGTTTTTTAAGTCTTGACGTGCTGTTGGAGTGTGAGCAAAGTAACATTTATGAAGTGATTCAGCGAAAATGGCAGGCCGGACTTGAGTCCTGGAGATGGGAAGTACAGTGCCTGCACTCTGAAGGAGGGGTGTTAATGTTGCAGTTTTATAACTGTAGTGTAAGGCACACTTCTGGCAAGACAGTGATAGAGTGAATGATGAAAGTTTTCTTTTTCGGGCCACCCTGCCTTGGTGGGAATCGGCCGTTCTGTTAATAAATAAAAAAAAATAAAAAAATAGAGCTTGAATTATTTTCGAAACTATAATAAGAAATATAAAGAGTTTAAATTACATTTAAAATCGGAAATTGCTTCCCAATACGTAACGGGATTATAGCTGGAATAAGGGTTAGAATTGCAATATGAACCAGAATAAATCGAACCAATATCAACATTATTCAGCATTAGAATCAGATTCAACTTTTGACCCAAAAACATCCAATGAATCAATTAGTATAAAAATAATCGCATTAATCGTATCTTTCAACTCTCAAATGCTAATTTTAAACAGGCTTAAACATTTAGTTGTATTAGGCTATCCATTATATTTTAGATGTGCTAATTATATAAAAAAAAACGGATGAAGTGTTAAATTAGATGGGTAAGGTTGACTATTTAGTAGTAGGTTGTTAGGTCATTTTGAAGTAGTTAATTGCATTCATTGATGACACCTTTTTCCACTGTGTCACCATGATTCAAACATTAGATGTTCGGCATGTACACTTGACATGCCACTCCTAAAGTGAGTACATTCGTGGTCGAGGATAACTACACGAACTAATTGTGGGAGATTCTCACGTAAGATATATGGCCCATGCTTTTTGAAACAGAGATAGAAAGGTTAGACAGAGAGTGTGTCTCCCAGGTGCTGGTGATGGTGACATAGACAGCAGGTTGGATAATATTATGTCAGGCAATGGGAACAAGCCCATACTCTGTCTTATTGCTGGTGGAAATGACATCGGGAATGGCAGGAGACAGGAGCTGCTGGATAAGTATAGGTCAGCCATAGATGTAGTCAGGTCTAAGGGAGGGATCCCATTCATATATAGCATCTTGCCTAGAAGGGGAGTGGGCAATGAGTGGATGTCTAGGGTAACTGGTATAAATTGCTGGCTACACAGGTACTGCAAGAAACTTGCAATCCCATTCATTGATAACTGGGACATACTGTATGGCAAACATGATATGTATGCAAGGGATGGGGTTCATCTCTCTGAGGCCGGAGTGGTTGCATTAGCCAGTTCGATTGAGGGAGTTATTGGTGACATGTCTAAAACTTTTAACTTATAGACTACAGAGGTATGGGTGTCTGTGGGAAACAATCAGGCTGCAGTACTAGGGATGGAAACAGTAGATATAACCAGGATACCTCAGGGATAAGTTTAAAAAACAATATTCAAAATAAAGTTGCTAGTAAAGGCAAAGCAATTGATCAACAAACAAGGAGAGATAGTAGAGGGCAACGAGTGACTAGCTCCCTTAAGGTTTACTATACAAATAGTAGGAGTCTAAGAAATAAGATAGATGAGCTAAGTTTACTTGCAAGTGCAAGTAATATAGATATTATTGCTATAATAAAGACCTGGTTCAACTTGAAAGATAGAGAAATGCCTTCTGAATGCAACATACAGGGTTATAAACTATTCCATACTGATAGGGTCAACAGGATGGGTGGTGGAGTGACGATGAATGTCAGAAATCATTTATCTTTTTGTGTTAGACAAGATATAAGAATAGAAATATCGGACACAGAATCTGTTTGGCTACAGTTTCTCGAGGGTCGTGAAAATATAATTTTGAGTGTGCAGTAAGCTGCTATGGGACGAAATTCATAAGGCAGCTACATATGAAAATGTTGTGATAATGGGAGATTTTAACTTTAGGCAAATTAATTGGAACAATGTGATAGGAAATCTTGAGTCTAGTAATTTTCTTGATTCGGTTCAGGATTGCTTTTTAAAACAGTTTATGTCAGAACCAATTAGAGGAAACAACCTGCTTGACTTGGTTCTTGCCAACAAAGAAGCACTAATTAATAATCTTTAGGTTAATGATGAGCTTGGGGAAAGTGACTACAAATCACTTAGTTTCAATTTATCATGGAATTACCCAGATAACTGCAATAAAGTCTCTGTCCCAGAGTTCAGCCTGGCCGATTTCATGGCACTGAGAAATTACCAGGGTGGGCTAAATTGGGATGACCTGACTATGGGTCAGATTGGTGGTGTTGGTTGCCAATATGACGTTCTAGCTGCCCAGATAACTTTTGTTCCTAGTAGGGAAATTAGATCTAACAAAAATGATCCCAAGGTAATGAACAATGTTTTAAAAATCTCATTGGTCAAAAGGCGTATCAAAACAGGGGACGGACAGTTAAGAGATCAATATATTCAGTTAAAGAGAGAAATAAAAAAAAGGAATAAGTAAAGCTAAAAGGGATTATGAGGCTAATGTCGCAAGGGACTTGAAGACTAACTCAAAAGGGTTCTTTCAGGTATACAGAAGTAAGATTAGGGACAAGATAGGCCCACTTAAGAGTAACTCAAGTCAGATCACTGACAGTGATAAGGATATGTGTGATATTTTCAATATTTACTTCCTCTCAATTTTTACCCAGGAAAATACTAGCAAAATTCCAGAAATAATAAATTAAGTAGAACAGGATGAAATTAAACTATGCATGATTTGAGTAACTAGTGACATGGTCCTCAGATAAATAGAGAAACTAAAACCTAGCAAATCCCCAGGCCCTGATGAATTGTTTGCAAGAGTTTTAAAGGAATGTAAAGAAGAACCAGGCAAACCATTGGCTAATGTTTACAACACATCACTACAAGCTAGCATAGTGCCAGATAAGTGGAAAATGGCAAATGTATTACCTATTTACAAGTCAGGTGACAGATTCTTAGCTTCAAACTATAGACCAATAAGCCTTACCCCCATAGTGGGAAAATTTATGGAATCAGTAATTGTCGAGGCAATTCATAGCCATCTTTAAAAGCATAAATTGAATAATGAATCTCAAGACAGTTTTACAAAGGGGCGTTCCTCCCTTACGAATTTACTAAAGTTTTTCACTAAGGTATTTGAGGAGGTAGATCATGGTATTGAACATGAAATCACGTATATGGACTTCAATAAGGCTTTCGATAGAGTTCTGCATCAGAGACTATTAAGTAAACTTAAGGCACACGGAATAGGAGGAGAAACTTTTTCCTGGGAAGAGGCATGGTTGACAAATAGGCAGTAGAGTGTTTGCATAAAAGGGGAGAAATCAGAATGGGGGAACGTCACAAACGGTGTTCCACAGGGGTCAGTGTTGGGCTCCTTGTTGTTCACAATTTACATAAAAGACATAGATGTGGGAATAAATAGGAACATATGCATATTTACTGATGACACCAAAATAGGCTGTCCAATTCATTCTAATGAGGACATTAGAGCACTCCAGGAAGATTTGAATAGACTGACACAGTGGTCGGAGAAGTGGCAGATGCTGTTTAATATAGACAAATGCAAAGTTCTAAATGTTGGAAAGGATAATAACCATGCCACATATAAACTAAATAATGTAGATCTTAATATTACTGATTGCGAAAAGGATTTAGGAGTTCTGGTTAGCAGTAATCTAAAACCAAAACAACAGTGCATAAGTGTTTGCAATAAAGTTAACAGAATCCTTGGCTTCATATCAAGAAGCATAAATAATGGAAATCATCAGATTGTTCTTCAACTCTATATATCCTTGGTTAAGCCTCATTTAGACTATGCTGCACAGTTCTGGTCGCTGTATTACAGAATGGATATAAATGTACTGGAAAACGGACAGAGGAGGATGACAAAGATGATCCCATGTATCAGAAATCTTCCCTATGAGGATAGACTGAGGCCCCTGAATCTGCACTCTCTAGAAAGGCGTAGAATTAGGGGGATATGACTGAAAACAGGAATAAATAAAGGGGATGTAAACAGCGTGCTAAAAATATCTAGCCTTGACAGGACTCACAGCAATGGTTTTAAGCTGGAAAAATTCAAATTCAGGAAAGATGTAGGAAAGCACTGGTTTGGATGAGTTGTGGATGAGTAGAACAAACTCCCGAGTACCGTCATAGAAGCTAAGACGTTGTGTAGTTTTAAAAATAGGTTAGATAAATACATGAGTGGGTGTAGGTGGGTGTGAGTTGGACCTGACTACCTGGTGCTACTAGGTCAGATGCCGTGCTCCTTCCTTAAGTGAAGGTTACCTGACTGGGTGGGACATTGATCTAAGCTGGGGGTTGACATGGACTTGCCCTGCATGGGCCAGTAGGCGTGTTGCAGTGATCCTTCTTTCTTATATTCATATGTTTTTAATGCAGTCACAGAAACAAGTGGTTTTAAATCAAATAACATACTGCGAGCAGCCGGGGATCGAACCTAGGTTATTTAACCAGTCTCCGTAATGCATGATAATGTAGTGGACTAAGGCATAAAAAATTTAGCTTGCTCCGCGGGACGCTGGTTAAATAACTAAAGTTTGATCACCTGTTCCTCGCAGTATGTTACTTGCTTTATAACTACTTGTTTCAATGGATATAGTAATATGTGTACTGCTCCTGATACCGATATCCAAATAGGAAGAGAATAGATTTAGTTCCTGTAGCTATCCTCGATCACGAATGTTCTCATGTTAGGAGTGGCATCTACAATGTACCTGCTGGACACCTAACTTTTGAAGGATTGTCGCGTCGAGAATTTAGCTTCAGTAGTGTGCAAATTAATTGAGACAGGAGTAAATTTTATGATTGTCTCATAATATGTCTTAGTCTCCTGCTTAATTAATGTAGTTTGGGTTCTTTTCTTTTCTAAGACTTCTGACAAGCATCCACCCGTGTTACCCTGTGAGTCTCGTCAGTGCTACAATAGCTGTTGTTGTTCTGTAATGCTATTCCTGCCAGCATGCTCTATGAGTTAATGTGCTTTCACCATATTCTCTCCTTCAGTTCATGATTACTAATGAAATTCATGATGGATTTTACACCTAGGAAGCGTGCACGTATTGTAGCTCTTACGAAATTTGCTGATTTGAGTATCAGACAGATCGCCTAAAATTCGAGGATAGCAAAGTCAATTGTTGGTCGGACTATGAAAAGAACTGACAGCACTAGCGATTATGGAGTGCTGCCCCGAGGAAGATGTGGAACAAAACGCAAGACAACGCCTCAAGATGACAAGTTATCATTAGAAATAGCCTGATGGATCCCATGAAAACCAGCAAAGATCTACAGAGATTTGGTTTCAGCTGGTGTAAATGTTGATTTTTCAACTGTTCGACGAAGGCTCCTTTAAGTTGGAAGAAGTGCCAGAAATCCGGTAAAGAAACTATTAGTGACTACTACTCTGAAAGAAAAACGGCTGCAGTGGGAATTCGATCAAAAGTGGTGCACTGTGAAGTACATGTGTACAGATCAGTGGTAGTGATACGGAGCAAAAGTGAACCTCTATGGAATGGATACATTCAACAAGCACCAAAGCATCAATGATGTTCTGAAGTAGTTATACTGTTAAAAGTCTTGAACGATGAACAATAACAATTACAAGGCAATCCAGGCAACTCATTTGCTTCCCATTGTGGATAGAGACTTTCCTGATGGAGAACCTGGTACCACGGTTAAGAACTTGCCAGAATGTGTTCAACATTGGTTGATTCTATGTCAAAGCGTGTACTAATGTTTATAAAAACAAAAATGTAGTCATATCACTCACCTATTATATCACGTATGTTTCAAAAAATGCCTGGAGTATACCCAGAGGGGGTTTTCGGGGTTCAGTGCTCAGCCAGTGTCTATGCACCAAAATGTCATGCTACGTCAGTTGTGAATGGTTATATAACGGGTTTAGCTGTTAATTTACCATACATTGACAGGTACATAAGACTACGTGATAACATAGGCAGTGGGGTTAAAGGATATTAGAAGTAGAAATTTGGAACATAAAAATATTATCAGAATGGTATAGAAGATTCCCAGAAGACTGGGAACGTTCGAGTACCCCAGACCAGAACATTTAAAACTACAAAAGAGCACATTCACTTCCTACCCAAGAATTAAATCTTAATTCTTGGGCAGAATAGTTTGTTCGTGGGTTGCATGAAGGACCTGTCTAGTTGGGCTTGCAGGCCTGCTGCAGTGTTCTCTTTCTTATTTGTCGTGTGTCAGGTGTTGCTTTGTTGTGAGATGTGATGGTGAGGTGTGGTCTAGACTCTTTACATGCCTTCCTTTGATGCATTACTTTTATTGTTCCTTGATAATGTGAGAAGTCACGAAAGTGCTTGAAATTTCATTATTCTTTCACAGTGGCTGCTTTGTATATATATATATATATATATATATATATATATATATATATATATATATATATATATATATATATATATATATATATATATATATATATATATATATATATATATATATATATATATATATATATATATATATATATACAGGGCGACCAGCTTCCTCTTTCAGAGACTCAGTGTTGCGATCCAGAGAGGAAATGCCTGCAGCATTCTGGGCACGCGGCCCACCGCAGGGGAACTGGACCAAGTATTCGTAGCTCTGAGTTTTACATTCTGTTGTATTTTAGTAAATGTTTGGCCAATGTATTTTGTCTTTATATATATATATATATATATATATATATATATATATATATATATATATATATATATATATATATATATATATATAAATATATATATATATATATATATATATATATATATATATATATATATATATATATATATATATATATGTATATATATATATATATGTATATATATTTATATGTGTATATATATATATTTATTTTATTTTTTTTTGTTATTATCACACTGGCCGATTCCCACCAAGGCAGGTGGCCCGAAAAAGAAAAACTTTCACCATCATTCACTCCATCACTGTCTTGCCAGAAGGGTGCTTTACACTACAGTTTTTAAACTGCAACATTAACACCCCTCCTTCAGAGTGCAGGCACTGTACTTCCCATCTCCAGGACTCAAGTCCGGCCTGCCGGTTTCCCTGAATCCCTTCATAAATGTTACTTTGCTCACACTCCAACAGCACGTCAAGTATTAAAAACCATTTGTCTCCATTCACTCCTATCAAACACGCTCACGCATGCCTGCTGGAAGTCGAAGCCCCTTGCACACAAAACCTCCTTTACCCCCTCCCTCCAACCCTTCCTAGGCCGACCCCTACCCCGCCTTCCTTCCACTACAGACTGATACACTCTTGAAGTCATTCTGTTTCGCTCCATTCTCTCTACATGTCCGAACCACCTCAACAACCCTTCCTCAGCCCTCTGGACAACAGTTTTGGTAATCCCGCACCTCCTCCTAACTTCCAAACTACGAATTCTCTGCATTATATTCACACCACACATTGCCCTCAGACACGACATCTCCACTGCCTCCAGCCTTCTCCTCGCTGCAACATTCATCACCCACGCTTCACACCCATATAGGAGCGTTGGTAAAACTATACTCTCATACATTCCCCTCTTTGCCTCCAAGGACAAAGTTCTTTGTCTCCACAGACTCCTAAGTGCACCACTCACTCTTTTTCCCTCATCAATTCTATGATTCACCTCATCTTTCATAGACCCATCCGCTGACACGTCCACTCCCAAATATCTGAATACGTTCACCTCCTCCATACTCTCTCCCTCCAATCTGATATTCAATCTTTCATCACCTAATCTTTTTGTTATCCTCATAACCTTACTCTTTCCTGTATTCACCTTTAATTTTCTTCTTTTGCACACCCTACCAAATTCATCCACCAATCTCTGCAACTTCTCTTCAGAATCTCCCAAGAGCACAGTGTCATCAGCAAAGAGCAGCTGTGACAACTCCCACTTTGTGTGTGATTCTTTATCTTTTAACTCCACGCCTCTTGCCAAGACCCTCGCATTTACTTCTCTTACAACCCCATCTATAAATATATTAAACAACCACGGTGACATCACACATCCTTGTCTAAGGCCTACTTTTACTGGGAAAAAATTTCCCTCTTTCCTACATACTCTAACTTGAGCCTCACTATCCTCGTAAAAACTCTTCACTGCTTTCAGTAACCTACCTCCTACACCATACACTTGCAACATCTGCCACATTGCCCCCCTATCCACCCTGTCATACGCCTTTTCCAAATCCATAAATGCCACAAAGACCTCTTTAGCCTTATCTAAATACTGTTCACTTATATGTTTCACTGTAAACACCTGGTCCACACACCCCCTACCTTTCCTAAAGCCTCCTTGTTCATCTGCTATCCTATTCTCCGTCTTACTCTTAATTCTTTCAATTATAACTCTACCATACACTTTACCAGGTACACTCAACAGACTTATCCCCCTATAATTTTTGCACTCTCTTTTGTCCCCTTTGCCTTTATACAAAGGAACTATGCATGCTCTCTGCCAATCCCTAGGTACCTTACCCTCTTCCATACATTTATTAAATAATTGCACCAACCACTCCAAAACTATATCCCCACCTGCTTTTAACATTTCTATCTTTATCCCATCAATCCCGGCTGCCTTACCCCCTTTCATTTTACCTACTGCCTCATGAACTTCCCCCACACTCACAACTGGCTCTTCCTCACTCCTACAAGATGTTATTCCTCCTTGCCCTATACACGAAATCACAGCTTCCCTATCTTCATCAACATTTAACAATTCCTCAAAATATTCCCTCCATCTTCCCAATACCTCTAACTCTCCATTTAATAACTCTCCTCTCCTATTTTTAACTGACAAATCCATTTGTTCTCTAGGCTTTCTTAACTTGTTAATCTCACTGCAAAACTTTTTCTTATTTTCAACAAAATTTGTTGATAACATCTCACCCACTCTCTCATTTGCTCTCTTTTTACATTGCTTCACCACTCTCTTAACTTCTCTCTTTTTCTCCATATACTCTTCCCTCCTTGCATCACTTCTACTTTGTAAAAACTTCTCATATGCTAACTTTTTCTCCCTTACTACTCTCTTTACATAATCATTCCACCAATCGCTCCTCTTCCCTCCTGCACCCACTTTCCTGTAACGACAAACTTCTGCTGAACACTCTAACACTACATTTTTAAACCTACCCCATACTTCTTCGACCCCATTGCCTATGCTCTCATTAGCCCATCTATCCTCCAATAGCTGTTTATATCTTACCCTAACTGCCTCCTCTTTTAGTTTATAAACCTTCACCTCTCTCTTCCCTGATGCTTCTATTCTCCTTGTATCCCATCTACCTTTTACTCTCAGTGTAGCTACAACTAGAAAGTGATCTGATATATCTGTGGCCCCTCTATAAACATGTACATCCTGAAGTCTACTCAACAGTCTTTTATCTACCAATACATAATCCAACAAACTACTGTCATTTCGCCCTACATCATATCTTGTATACTTATTTATCCTCTTTTTCTTAAAATATGTATTACCTATAACTAAACCCCTTTCTATACAAAGTTCAATCAAAGGGCTCCCATTATCATTTACACCTGGCACCCCAAACTTACCTACCACAATGCACCTCAGAGCTTTGCGTATCTACAGTCCTGACTATTTAGAAGATGAAATTAACAAGATATTTAATATAGTCACAAAATTAGGATGCCCCAAGGATTTTGATGAGAATAATAATAATAATAATAATAATAATAATAATAATAATAATAATAATAATAATAATAATAATAATAATAATAATAATAATAATAATAATAATAATAATAATAATAATAATAATAATAATAATAATAATAATAATAATAATAATAATATCTTTATTTAGTTCAAGTACTTGTACAAGGTATACAGGCCTAGCAGACATCAATGACATACTACGGCATAGAAAGCCGCTTTGTATGCAGAGCATTTCGGGCAAATTAGGTCAGTTTTGTCCTTTGTCCCAGGATGCGACCCACACCAGTCGACTAACACTCAGGTACCAATTTTACTGATGGGGAACATAGACAACCTCTGTAAGAAACACGACCAGTGTTTCTACCCTCGCCGGGAAACGAACCCGGACAATCTCCGTGTGAAGCGAGAGCTTTAGCCAACAGGACCCATGGCCTAGTGGCTAAAGAATACCCACTTGGCTCTTCTCATTTCTAAAAAAAAAAATCTTCTTTTCACTTAGGCACTTATAAAGCTTGTGCAAAATTAAAACAAACTGGGGAAATAATTCACTAAAAATAAAATAAAATGGCACACAAAGAATAAAATATTATGCACACAACAGAGCATAAGAAACTGCACTGAAATAAACTGTAGCAATACTGCAAATAACAATTGCTAATCAAAAGTACTGCACAACACTACACAAAATTTCTGCAAGAAAAATTTTAATGACAACACAATGTTTGCACAAGAATTATTGCAAAATGAGTCAATGTGCAATAATAAAAAAATTACACACACAAGAAAATTTACAAGAAAAAAAATATATCAAGGAATGAACTGAGTGAACACTTTAACTCTTAATTGCAGCTTAAGCAACACTTACTGAACAAGCAAAAGAACAATTTACTTTAAATGAACAACTTAAAAATTGCACTAAGAGTGAATTTGTTCAATGAAATATGAAAATAATAGGTGCAAAAACACAGAACAAAAGGTTTGAACACTTACAGTGATGCAGAACACAACACATCAATATAAACACAATACTAGAATTTTCTTGCTATGAAACTTGAGGTGTGAAAAATTTGGAAAATGATTGTCTTGCTTGCACAAAATAATGGCGCTATTGTCTGTGGAAATAAGACAAATTAGACACTGGCTAAATGAAAAGAATTAACACAAGCATGTTCAACACACAGAAAAATAAAATAGCAAAAGAATGAAAACAAAAACAGGAATACACAAATGCTGGGATAAAAAATATAACAGACAACACTGAGTTGTGATGCAGAATACAAGGTAATAAATTACTGAATTACTTCACTGGAATACTGTGAACACAAGGTAATTCTGAAGTGTAAACACAAGTTCTATACTGCTCATATGTTGCACACAACAAGGAAAAACACTAAGGTACTTACTTCAAGTATAAAAAAAAGAAGCACAACACAACAGACATGAAATTATGCACGAAAATTAACACTGAAATAAGAAGCAAAAAAAAAATATTGCAAACAGTATATAATAAACACTGAGTCTAATCAAGAGTTACTGAATGTCACTAAAAAAAAATCACTGGAACACAAAAAGAATTGTCTCAACACTCGCAAATGTCTCTATGAAAAATATTATCGCTGTAGCGGAGTTGTTGACTGAAGTGGGGTGGAGGATGGTGGTGGAGGATGGTTATGTCGTCTCGTGGCTGGCTCGCTGCTACTCTCCATGTGATCGTGATCATAGAATTTTGCGCTTACATCAACGATGGACCCACACAGGAGGCTTTTAACGATGGCGCCACTGACGAAAAACACACTCTGGCTCTTGACCCCCTATGGTCCTTAAAATATGGTGCTAGAACCCGTAATAAGGGTACAAAACAGTGGTAGTGAGTGAGGTGAGGCAGTGAGGCAGCGGTGGGACACTGCGTGGTGACTGGGCCTATGGGATGAACGGCGTAAGCCTCACTGGGGACACCCTCACTAGGCACAAAAATATTCTAAGCCAGGCTTGCTTAAAACAAACCCACGAAATACCACAACACCACACAGATGATAAAGCCCTCAGAATGGCTTGAACTTGAAGCACAAAGCGATGAAGAAGACTGTACCCACGTGGCTTGCTTGAGTACTGGGTTAAGACACCTGGGTTAGTTGCTGGCTGGCTTTGCTTAACCCTTCACACAGAATGGTTAGATAACTTCTAACGATGAGCACATCAGGGGTGGAAAGCTGGCTTGGCAGGCAAGGCTGGAATGGTGTAAGGCTAGGCTGGCTGACTCCCCCACCACAGACTGTCATGCTGGTTTGGCTTACTTTGCAAACTCGGGTCAACCCCTCGGGAGTGATGCAAATAAGCAGATAAACACTAATACAAGGAGACTGACCAGTGAATAATGTAGAGAGCTGGTAAAAGCTTGCTTGGGGTAGCTGGCTGGCTAGGTTGAGCGTTACCCTTCTCGGCAGGCCTAGTCACAAGATGGCGACCGGCTCAGTAGAAATTTATCTCCAGAAATCGCTGTAATCGTCAGAATTACAGACCCTCCGCTGGCACCAATTTGTCGTGGGGGTTCGGAAGGAGATATGAGAGTTGAAGGTAGACACACTTGTTGGATGGTAATGCTATGTATTGTCCGACTGTGGTAAGGGATGGGAGCCCAGGCCTGCCTGCTTGCCTGCTTGATGTCTATCCATGGAGTGAGAACGAGGCAGAGCGTCTCACTCACTCATGCTGTACCCTGTGACGTCATACAGTCACTAGGCCTCATAGGGATCTTCTATATAAACACATGGATGGTACTATGGTACAACTAAGCTATACAACACATGCAAAGGAGGATCAGCAATTATGCTGACAGCCTTGTTGCAAACCTTTGCACTTTCTTTAATTTCTTGATGTGTTTGACCAGGTGTGGGTTCCAAACTGGTGCTTTGTACTCCAGTATGGGCCTGACATACACAGTGTATAAAGTCTTGAGCAATTCCTTACAGAGGTACCAGAACGCTTCTGGCGATGTACTCGGTATTAAACTCACTCCTAGGTTTTTCTCCTTGAGTGAGGTTTGCAGCCTTTGGCCTCCTAGCCTATACTCTGTCTGCGGTCTTCTTTGCCCTCCTCCGATCTTCATGACTTTGCATTTGGCGGGGTTAAATTCTAGGAGCCAGTTTCTGGACCACACATCCAGCCTGTCCAGGTCTCTTTGTAAACCTGTCTTGTCCGCGTCTGATTTAATTCTCATTAACTTCACATCATCTGCAAACAGGGACACTTCTGAGTCTATCCCTTCTGTTATGTCATTCACATATACCAAGAATAGCACTGTTCCCAGGACTGACCCCTGTGGGACCCCGTTCGTCACCGGCGCCCACTGTGATACCTCATCACAGACCATGACTCGCTGTTGCCTCCCTGTTAGGTATTCTTTGATCCATTGCAGTGCCCTTCTCGTTATACGTGCCTGTTCCTCTAGCTTCTGTACTGATCTCTTGTGAGGAACTGTGTCGAAGGCCTTGTTGCAGTCCAAAAAAATGCAATCAACCCACCCCTCCCTCTCATTTCTTACTTCAGTTACCTTGTCATAAAACTTTAGGTTTGTGACACAGGATTTGCCTTCCGTGAATCAGTGCTGGCTGTCGTTTATAATCTTGTTCCGCTCCAGGTGCTCCACCACTCTCCTCCTGATAATCTTTTCCAAGACTTTGCATAATATACACGTCAGTGACACTGGTCTATAATTTAGTGCTTCGTTTCTGCCTCCTTTCTTAAAGATGAGGACTACATTTGCCTTCTTCCATACTTCAGGTAGTTGCCCAGTTTCAAGGGAAGTGTTGAAGATTTTGGTTAGTGGCACACGTAGTGTCTCTGCTCCCTAAGGACCCACGGAGAGATGTTGTCCGGTCCTACACCGCCTTTGAGGTCTCAAGGTCACTTAGGAGCTTCACCTCCTCCTCAGTTGTGTGTAATTCATCCTACACTTGTTGGTATATCCCTTGTTGATGTACCCCACTGTTTTGTCTTCCCAGTGTCCCTTCAGCCTCCACTGTAAATACTAACTGAAATCTCGTGTTGAGTTCCTCACATACTTCCTGGTCGTTTCTTGTGAGTTCCCCACCTTCTTTCCTCAGCCTGATTACCTGGTCCTTGACTGTTATCTTCCTCCTGATGTGGCTGTAGAGTTGTTTCGGGTCAGACTTAACTTTCGATGCTATGTCATTTTCATACTGCGCTGCACCTCCCTCCTTATCTGTGCATACTCGTTTCTGGCTCGTCGACTAATCTCTTTGTTTTCCTGAGTCCTTTGCCTTCTGTACTTTTTCCATTCTCTAGAGCACTTAGGTTTTGCCTCCCTACACCTTCGGGTAAACCAAGGACTCGTTCTGTTCTTCCCATTATTTCTGTTGCCCTTGGGAACAAACCTTACCTCTGCCTGCTTGCATTCTGTTGTTACAAAGTCCATCATTTCGTTTACTGACTTTCCTACCATATATATGTGGTTGCAAGGGTCGAGTCACAGCTCCTGGCCCCGTCTCTTTGCTAGTCGCTATTAGGTCACTCCCCGCTCCAAGAGCCTTATCATACCTCTTCTTAAAGCTATGTATGGGTCTTGCCCCCACTATTTCACCTTAAGGCTAAACAAATGCTTCCTAACATCCATTTGGTTCATCTGAGTCTTAAACTTCCAGTTGTGACACCTTGTTGCTGTGTCCATCTCTGAAACGGTCTGTCCCTGTCAGTTCCTCTCAGTATTTTATGTCGTCATCATGTCCCTGTCCCGCCTGTCATTCAGTGTCGTCAGGCTGATTTCCTTTAACTACTTGTAGGACATATCTCTTAGCTCCGGGACCAGTCTTGTCGTAAACCTTTGCAAAAGACTTGGCAGGAGATGCAACATTCCCCCAATCAAAAGCAGGGGAGCAACGAGTACATTGAGAGACAACACAGTAAGTGTCCGGGGTCCAAGACTATTCACCTGCCTCCCAGCATACATAAGGGGGATTACCAATAGACCCCTGGCTGTCTTCAAGAAGGCACTAGACAGGCATCTAAAGTCAGTACCTGACCAACCGGGCTGTGGTTCGTACGTCAGCCTGCGTGGGGCCAGTAGTAACAGCCTGGTTGATCAGACCCTGATCCACCGTAAGGCCTGGTCTCAGACCGAGCCGCGGGGGCGTTGACCCCCGAAACCTTCTTCAGGTAAACTCCAGGTAAACTTATTTGGGAATAATGACTTAAATGCTGCTTTATGGGCTAAAAAAAGGTCAATTTAAACCTTACTTTCAAAAACACTGGGACAGTGAAACAAAGATTGATTAAAATCTCCCCCCAAAAAATGTGAGTGGTGTTTACAAGGTTCCATGCAATCTCTGCCCACTCTCATATATTGGTCAGACAGGTAAACCTCTGGAAAACAGATTATCCCAACATCAGTACTCAGTCAGGATGGGGCTATCTTAACCATGTCAGTTCTTGTAATCACCCACTTGGGTGGGCTGCTCCCCATATCATTGTACCTAACAGGTCTGTCATGGCCTTAATTAAACAAGCATGTTATACAAAAGAGCAGGAGCGCTCATTATCAGGGAGTCTCGTTATGTTCGGGCGACATTAAACCAGGGTCTGCACACTTAACACTGCTGCATTCTTCATGAACGCCGATATAATATATAACATATTAATCCGTCATGATCGTTGATATATAACATCATGTTAGGACCATCGTGAGCGTCAACATAATATATAACCCGTCCAGCTACTACTGCATATAGGTATCGTAAGGTGAGAAGTACTCTAGATCAAGTGGCTGCAATCACTGTCTGCAACATGATCGATATAATATCAGTAGTAAAAAAATACGAATGGGGCTTCATGTTGATATCCTGGGATATCGAACATATGTCGATATCCTGGGATATCGAACATATGTCGATATCCTGGGATATCGAACATATGTTGATATCCTGGGATATCGAACATATGTCGATATCCTGGGATATCGAACATATGTCGATATCCTGGGACCTTAATAGTTCCTAACCCATCTAGGTACAATGGTACAAAGATAAACATAGTTGATTGCAACACGATGATTTCAACTAGTTTAATGGTTTACAGAATTAGACCGTTAGTGGTGTTATAAAAATATTATAAAAAATGGTTTACAAAATTAGGCTGTTAATGGTGTTATAAAAAAGAAGAATTCAGGAATTGTCAAGTTATTATCGTAAAGAAAAATCACTAGAGATCCATAAATAATATAGGCACATTAAACGTCAGTGAGAGTATATCCTGAAAATTCTGGAAAGTTGTGGGACATCGGATATTGTCAGCTGACAAATGAGCATATTCATTTTCTCTATTTTACTAACTAGAAAGTTATACAAAATAGCTACACTCGGTATGTGTATTATCCACTATTGTAATAGCTTATGTCCCATGACCTGTTTGCAGCGGATAGAAGCTTAGAGCTAGCTATTAAAATTTAGTTATTCTACCTCCTGCTATCTGAAAACTTTGAGGCCTAGCCCACCCAACCCCGTATGGGGTGGGGTGTGGAGGGGCACGTGGGTGGGTGGTATTCTGGTGTGTCTCTCACATTCTGATAGAGGTGCTGGTGGGGGTCAGTCATGCTGCTTTACTCTGACAAAACTTCCCCTCATTCCTCCTGTTACTACCTTTGCAACATTTCACAGCTCCTGATGACACACTAAGAAGTGTGAAAGTACATTCATTTAAAGAGTTAAAACATTTGTACAAAGTATCAAATATTATGAATCTCCTCCAGCTCCTCTGAAGCTGGACACTAGCCAAGCATTTCTCCTCTGGATGGTCATGCTGAGGAGCTGAAACATGATAGTGGCCGCCCTTGGCTCCCTGGTGGCGCCAGTGAATCTGGAACCCAGTTCTTTGAGGAAACGTGTGGCGTTTTTTCTCCATGATCCCAAGGTCTCTGATCCCACTGGGACAATTTAATACCGATGGCTTATGTCTCTGTACTTACTGATCTTCTATTCCTCCCTGTGATCCTCAGACCTCCCTCTTTCCCAACAGAGTTAAGGATGCAGGTGTCAGCCAGCGTAGACAGTCAAGTATAGTCCCATTCTAAAAGCTTGCCATTCTTCCAAGGATAGATGGTGATCCTGTTGTGGTGGTTTGCGAGTTGAGTGTATTTTTGGCTGCTGGGGATCGGGGCTCTCTCTCGGCTGGGCCTCCAGCTGTAGCAAGTCTCCTCTTTATGATGTCATTGACTTCATTGTGTCTTTCATGCCGGCCCTTGGTTTTGGAGCAGTCAGAACCGTGTAGTTCACATTGGTGAGCTTGTGCATTGCCACAAATACACGTATATTCCAAGAGGCACTGCAATATAGAGGGTCTGTGGGTCGAAGCATGTTCCCATTGCCAAAATGGGAACTGTTTGGAGGAAGTCCCCAGTGCGGCATGTACTCACAGCTAGGAGACGAGCAGTCTCCCTGTCGAGTGTAGCAGCCATGAACATGTGGAAAAGCACCGTTTTAGTGATGGGGCCGTCCCATCTCGGCTGTTTGTAGGCCAGTGCTGCATTAGGCTTTGGTGCTGGAGCTGTGAGAGTCTCCCATTCGGTAACTGGAGTGGTGTAGTTAGGTTCCTGTATTTCTGCTAAGTCACCAAGTTTGTCTAAAAGAATTTGTATTATCATCTCGTCTGACGCTATGGATGAGAATAAGAAATCTGGGAGGATTTGAGTACTCCCAGCCCCCAAACCTGGATTGAAGTGAGGCTTGCAAACACTGTCAATCTTTAAGGGAAAAATTCAATACACTCTTTAATATGGTCTTTTGAAGAGAATCACATTCCTTGTGATTTGGTGGGCTGCCGAAGGCTGGGGAGCATCTCAAAAAGTAGGCAAATTTTGGGAGGGACAGGCACCTGGTGAGTATGTAGAAGGCACCATAAGTATTAGTGTCTTTCATTCTGCCTTCCATCGTCTTGAGGTCTGAGATATTTTCTAGAATCAGATCAATAACACTAGACCCCAGAGCAGCACCAAGGATTCAAAGGCTCGTGCTCCTCCTAAAACAGCACTAATATCCTCAATGATCTGATGATTTTTAGAAACTATTTCGCATTTGATGGGTTATAAAGATAGCTCCAGGCTCTTTCCAATGTCTTATTTTTCTGATGTCCTCTAGGAGAGATTCTGTAGTGCCAGCCAGGGTACCATCATCCAAGAACCAGATATTGAGCTCACTGGAGAGTGCCTCTGTGACTTCCTTGATGACCAGACAGAAAAGAAAAGGAACGAGAGGGTCCCCCTGTTGCACACCCTCACACGAGTCAATTTCATGGTCCCCAAACAGTCGTTTGGAAGTCCCATTATAACACGATTGTGAGAAAAGAGAGAGAAAAGCAGCATCCCTCTGACTAAGTTGAATGCATTGGCAATTTCCAATTTGATCCGGACTTTTTCATCTGACATGTTATTAACGTTTACTCGTGCTGCATGGGCAGCTGCTTTACAGCTTTGTTGAACACCAAAACCGAGTTGTGTTGGTTTCAACACTGCGGCAGCATCTTGACTCACCATTTTTACTGTAGCCTTGATGACAAGACGACGAAGGGAGTTTCCCACAGCCATGAGCCTAATTCCTTCATCCTTTTTCCCGAGGGCACATAATGAGGCACCAAAGAAGAGTGGCCTTATGGCCTCTGGGACACCACCAGCCAAACACATATTGGAAAATTTGGTGAGTTTAGACAGTAACCTCCCAAGAACATACCCAAGTGCTGGATTGATGTTGTGGCCATAAACCGGTAAAACCCCGTGCTGAGTCCTGTGGAAATGACACGGTGGCTCTATACACATGAGCATCTCGTAGGATTAAACGTTCATCACTTGATCTGCTGTGAAGGAGGCCTGTTGGTACTGGGAGTTCTGGGTGGAACTTTGTTCTTCAGAGCTTGTGCTGGAATGACATCCTTAGGGGCGAGTGGTATCTATATTTTTGCTAATCTTGGTATTACAACACAGGGACAATAATTTCTGTTATCCTAGGTGTAAATGGGAGCAAGGAGCAGAACAAACACAGCTGAATGACTTTGAAATATATTTTCCTTCGCCAAGAGCAATGTGGATATTTACAAGTATGTACACTATATGCAGTTGGAAAATGTATGTGTACAACACGGTTTAAGCAAGGCCAAGACAGCCTGGAGACAGAATGGACGGCCATGCTCAACCAGCTCTAGTATGGAAATGACAAGGGTAGACAGGCAGGTGGTGCCCACAACACCTCTATGACTGCCAGAACCACCTTCTCATTGGCTGAACCTGGGTACTGATCGAATGATGAGGCCCCATCGTTCGACCCTAGTACTGGTTCGCTGGTTGGGGAGATAGCCTTTCAATGAGGGTGTGGACGTGCGCCGAATAAAGGTTATGTACTCTTTGCATGCCACACTTGGCTCTGATTTTTGAGGCATCAGGTGTTCTGTTGTTGGAATTTCCCAGGCCGATGTTTATCGCTCTAGAGGGGAGACAGATGAGGTTGTCATCTCCAGGGAATGCATTTATTGCTCTGATAACAGTTGTTGCTAGGGACTTGTCTCTCCTCGGTGGGACATCCAGACAGACATTGCCAAATACCTGTAGGTTGCGCCAGGTTCCGTTGATTGTAGGGGCATCGTTGACTTTCATCAAGTCACTGAATTTGTTGCCAGCTTGACATGTATGAAAGAAATCACAATAAAATATGTGATGGCAAATACGCAAAAATCCACAGTGACAATAGGAAATAAAACCTGGGTGCTTTCATGCTGGTCATCAGGAGCAACAGGTGGAATGAAAGGAAGTTTGTTCAGAGTAAAGTAGCAAGGTGATGCCACGCTGCCTCTAGTATATGATCAAATCAAGTATCACACACACAATAACTGACTAAAAATCAGGTATTAATTATTTGATGGATGAATATGAGCAGCTGAAATTGGGAGACTCGTTCACATGTCATGCAATATCTGGATCAAACATATGACTTCTTTTTAAGCAGAAATCTCTTAGCATTAATTAATTAAACTACAAATCAGCAGCTTACCTGCTCTGGCGCCACAGGAACGTCTGTATAGGGAGAGGGACAGCCAGTTCCTCCCTCTCCCAGTCTTCATCACTCGACTTCCTCTTTACCATCCTCTTTTGTTCCTTCCTTCAAACCTTCTGCATTCACGACTCTTGCTGCCCTCAGCAGCTTTCAATATGTTAATATAAAGTCTCCATTAGTTTTTGTAATCAACCAGCATTCATTTGGTAGAAGTGTTGGTTGACGAGTCTCTTCATGTGGGAGTGTTCAATCTCATGTCCAGTAGAATATCAACCTCAACGAGTGAACAAGACTTTATTTCACATTTGTTGTATAATTACTATTAAAAGGAATAATAAAATACTTCAAGTGCTTTCGAACATCTTAATAAATTTTAAGAGAGTAAAGAAAAGCAGGAAAGGAGACTGATCATACAGTCAACAGAACAAGTAAGAAAAGCCATATGACACCTCGTTCGTGAGGAGTCTGACAAGCGCAAACAACTTAAGTAACATTACTTGTTTACGATTGTCACAGAGGGATTAATCTTTCCATTTTTTTGTTATTTAGAAGACAAGGCTTTTCACACGGTAGCCCTCAAATGTACCTAGTAATAAACAACCAAATTATATTTCTTTAAATAATTCATTTAAAACAAAAAATATTTTATATTAATTTTAATTTACTTTATAAGTAGACTTACTTGTGTATTAGTCTATACTTATGCAATATTAACGTTGCCTAATTGTAGCATATAATTGTTTGCCTATTTATTCATTGTATAACTAATGGCAAACTCTTCATGGAGTCTAATGGCTTAGGTTAATTATGATTATTTTAAGGCCTTAAAGCATAAGAACATCTCAGATCAATTTTCCTAATGTCAGCAACAATATATTCTAGATACTAGTGCCAAATTTTTAAAAAATATTGCTAAAAATGCAAATAGTTTCATTCTCTTTTGTTTTATAATTATTTTGCATATATAAATTGGAAGTTTTCCTTCACATAACGAACTTGAAAGACATCTGTCAAAACGAACACCTAGAGAGCGGCCAGAGGCACTGAACATAAACATGACTCAAGCATTTGTTACTTATTAAAAAAGACAGACGGTTACACTTGGACATAACGAAATTCTGAACACAGAGTACAACTACCTCGCAGTTTGAAAAGAAATATTTTGACTTGTCTATTTGCACACCATTCCTAACAGGAATCTCAGTATAAGTCTTGCTTTCGTAGATACCTTTCCCTATAAACTGTCATGTGTAAATTATTGAGAACACGTGACTTTCCCCCTGATCTTGCTTTTCCCCTCTTGTCTGCACCTGTCATGTCTCATGGCTTTCGTTTCTCTCCTGCGAAATGTGAGATACTTATTATGTCGTTCTACGTATTACATCTCTACATCTGAATATCTCAGAAATAGATAAAAAAAATCAACACTGTGTTTTTGTTTTCTATGGATTTATTTAAATAAACATGTATTACTCTTCACTGTTTCTTCGTGAAAGTGTTCGCTACAGTGACGATACTCGGCAGTTCGTTCCTCCAGGAATTTTAAATGTCTTCGGATTCGCCTATATAAACTATTTTGTTTTAAATAACCACCTCTTTCTTTTTAAATGTGTCTTCGAAACTCATAAAACCAAAGAAATATATCAAAGAACCATACAAATTATCTTCATACACAATGATGTCAGCAACACTCAAGACGATGGTTTAATTACGATTCAAAAATATCTAGTAGCATCCACATAATAGACACCGATGAAAATTTTCACAAAATGGACACCTTTAGTAACCTCCAGATAATAAATGATTTTAAGAGCGGACAGTCCCTCGGTCTGGAGAAATGTTCAGCTTCATAGTCTAGAACAATGTGAAGTTGAAGCCTTAGAATGGAAGAGTCGCGGAAAAAGTATAATAGTTGTGACTCTCTCGTGTCGTGATTCACACGGCATTATAAAGTTTACCAATAGTACTTTCCAAATTCCTTGGGTCGTGAAAAATCAGTCCCGAATAAGGACAAAAATAAAATTCACTTAGGGTCTGCAGTGGACTCCCCCTGAAACCACGTCCAGTCGTCACACATGTCTTAGCAACCAAATAAGATTCAAACATGAAATATTTATCATTTTATATGTTTTTAGGACAAACAAATCAGATTTTAATAGTCTTCGTCTGATATAATTATGATCACTTCAGTTACTACTGAAATAACGATTGTAGATTAACAACGAGTCTTGCATAATTAACTGCAAATCTGCTGGACTTCATTTTATAATAGTTATTTTGGTCTCGTTTGAAAGCTAATACAATGTTAAGAAATGTTTGTTTTGAAATATTTTTCAGTATATACGACTGTATACATGTGGCTGGGATAGAAACACAGATTATTATACTTTTCTTTGAAAAATTTTAAGGTATAAATGGCTCTTGAGTGCTACAGGAACAGTTAGCAATAAACCTGATGTTGAAATTTGACTAATCATGAATGAAGTCATGAATTATAAATCATTCATGCCTTTATCTTATCTATTTACTATGAAATGTATGACAATGGTAATAAGATTTTTATTGGCCTACGGTTTTTGACGGTGATCCACTGGAAAACCTCAGGGAAATTGTTTTTGACCTCACATTCAAGATCAATTATTCATGACTCAAGGAATCTAGAAAACACTGTGGACAAACTTTAACACTCTCACTAGTACATCACAGGAGGCGAGGCCCACTAGAAGAACAAAAGGTTTGAGAAAAATTGTGGTAGTCAGGTCCTCAAATCCAGCTCTCCTCACTCATAACTAGTGGCGGAACATTGAAGTCGTAGATGATGTCCTCCTCTGTGTCAAGTGACTGGATCGCAAACAGGAAATAGTGTCTAACGAAATCGTAACGACACGATTGCAAACAAACCATACCAGCTGGTCCAGTGGCTAACGCGACGGTCTGGAGTTTTGAGACTCTCTGATCGCGAGTTCTATCCCCGCCCCTGGTATGGTTAGGAAATAGTGTGGTACTCATTGGAGAGGTATCTGAGATGCTTCCTGTCATACCTGCAGGTCCCTAGGGACAGGTTCTTAGTCCAGTCCTCTGAAAAAATTACAAGCTAAGCAATGATCTCCAGGCCCCATACACTTGTTTTGAATATGAAAATGGTATACAATACCGACAGGTTGGTAGGTAAGACACATAGGCAACAGTTAGGCAACTTTATTCCGTCGAATATTCAGTCGAATATAGAAAGTAGGCAGGAACAGTAGAGATGTGAAGACGATGTAATCAGTCCATCACCCTTGAAGTCGTAGATTTGAGGTTGTCAGTCCCTCAGCCTGGAGAAGTTCAGTTCCATTGTCAGGAACTATCTGAAGATCAAGCGCCAGTGCGGAAACTTAAATACTGTCGGAAGGAGAGGTGCAGAGTAGTAGTAGTGAGAATGCAGCCACTGAGAGGTCACGTCCCTCTCAGTGGCTGCCTACTTTCTGTATTTGCCTGAAAAAGCCTACTGTGTCTTACCTACCAAGCTGTCGGTATTGATATTTTGATATTCTCCCTGCCAGACATTGCAATACAATGGCATCTTGGTACAGAAAACACCTTGGACAACTTTTTCAAGTGAGAATTGTTTGATCTGAGAGGGACGTGACCTCTCAGTGGTTACATTCTCACTACTACTACTCTGCACCTCTCCTTCCGACAGTATTTAAGTCTCCGAACTGGCGCTTGATCTTGAGTCATTGACTGTCCCACTCTCTGGTTTGATCTTTACCCTGTTCGAGAAGTGCATCGTGAAGCGTGGTCAATGACTCGTCCAAGCTAGCACTTGCAGCTGTCATCAGTGGCAGATTGCAAGTCAAGTTTAATGCGATTCTGTCGCTCAAAAAGGCCTTCGTTGTCGTCTGTACTAACGACACAGAGGCTGAAAAACTCATTACCACTACTGCTACAACCACTCTACGAGATCAGGGATTTATTGTCTTGACTTCCCAAGCTCTGAGGGCCAGGAGAACTGTGTTCCTCAAGAGACTCGACAGGCTCATCACTGCCCAGGCTACCCAAGAAATCAAGTCGTCCATTGAAGCACAGAACCCTTAGGCCAAGGTGGAATTCATTACCAAAATACCCAATGCCTCCTCCATGCTGAAGGTCACCTTCAGTGACGTCAATATGGCAGCCAGAGCTCTCGCTGAGGGACTGGTTATTCACTACTTCCACATCAATCCAGCCTTCATCGAAGCAGAAAAATTCCATCAAATTCCACAGTGTTCCAACTGTTACTCATACCTACATACCACCAAAGACTGCCCTGCCAAGAATAAGAAGTTCTGCTCCACCTGCGGCCAAGAAGGTCATGACTTCAAGACGTGCACTACTGACTCTCCACCTAAATGCTTGAACTGCAAAAATGATCACCATACTCTTTCTGCCAAGTGCCCAACCAGACGAGATATACTTAAGAAACAACTCCAACAACAACAAAAAAAAAATCACTGCACAAGCGACTACATATGCTGCTATTACCAAGCTTCAAGCAGATACTACCAAGATTCTTCAAGCCACGCAAGCTGCATCTACCACTTCTTCGCCAGCTCTTGCTGGCGACTCCACCAAGATTCTTTACTGCATGACACACACTTCATACACACACTTCACACACACACTTCACACACACACACAC
>NC_091343.1:27214661-27232683 GCF_038502225.1 Cherax quadricarinatus
TGGGACCAGACAACATCTCTCCATGGGTCCTTAAAGAGGGAGCAGAGATATTGTGTGAGCCATTAACAAAGATCTTCAACACATCATTTGAAACTGGGCAACTCCCTGAGGTATGGAAAATGGCAAATGTAGTCCCAATTTTTAAAAAGGGAGACAGACATGAGGCACTAAACTACAGACCTGAATCACTAACGTGTATAATGTGCAAGGTCATGGAGAAGATCATCAGGAGGAGAGTGGTGGTGCACCTGGAAAGAAACAAGTGTATAATTGACAACCAGCACGGTTTCAGGGAAGGAAAATCCTGTGTCACAAACCTACTAGAGTTTTATGACAAGGTGACAGAAGTATGACAAGAGAGAGAGGGGTGGATCGACTGCATATTTTTGGACTGCAAGAAGGCCTTTGACACAGTTCCTCACAAGAGGTTACTGCAAAAGCTAGAGGATCAGGCACACATAACAGGAAAGGCACTGCAATGGATCAGAGAATATTTGACAGGGAGGTAACGACGAGTCATGGTATGCGACGAGGTGTCAGAGTGGGCGCCTGTGACAAGCGAGGTTCCACAGGGGTCAGACCTAGGCCCTGTGCTGTTCTTGTTATATGTGAACGACATAACGGAAGGGATCGACTCAGAAGTGTCCTTGTTTGCAGATGATGTGAAGTTAATGAGAAGAATCAAATCGGATGAGGATCAGGCAGGACTACAAAGAGACCTGGACAGGCTACAAGCCTGGTCCAGCAACTGGCTCCTTGAATTTAACCCTGCCAAATGCAAAGTCATGAAGATTGGGGAAGGGCAAAGAAGACCGCAGACACAATATAGTTTAGATGGCCGAAGACTGCAAACCTCACTCAAGGAAAAAGATCTGGGGGTGAGCATAACACCGAGCATATCTCCTGAGGCGCACATTAATCAGATAACTGCTGCAGCATACGGGCGCCTGGCAAACCTACGGATAGCGTTCCGATACCTCAGTAAGGATTTGTTTAAGACTCTGTATGCCATTTACGTCAGGCCCATACAGGAGTATGCAGCACCAGTTTGGAATCCACGCCTAGTCAAGCACGTCAAGAAATTAGAGAAAGTGCAAAGGTTTGCAACAAGACTAGTCCAAGAGCTACGGGGATTGTCCTACGAAGAAAGGTTGAGGGAAATCGGCCTGACGACACTGAAGGACAGGAGGGTCAGGGGAGACATGATAACGACATATAAAATACTGCGCGGAATAGACAAGGTGGACAAACACGGGATGTTCCAGAGAAGGGACACAGACACAAGAGGTCACAATTGGAAGTTGAAGACTCAGATGAATCAAAGGGATGTTAGGAAGTATTTCTTCAGTCATAGAGTAGTCAGGCAGTGGAATAGCCTAGAAAGTGACGTAGTGGAGGCGGGAACCATACATAGTTTTAAGGCGAGGTATGATAGAGCTCATGGGGCAGGGAGAGAGAGGACCTAGTAGCAATCAGCGAAGAGGCGGGGCCAGGAGCTGTGACTCGACCCCTGCAACCACAAATAGGTGAGTACAAATAGGTGAGTACACACACATACACACACACACACACACACACACACACACACACACACACACACACACACACACACACACACACATGCACACACATATGCACACACACATGCACACACACACACACACACACAGGGGATTGGTTCTGGTAGGGAAGAATGGATGGAAGAGCAATGCAAAAAGATGGAATAAGAGTGGGAGAGAAAACTAGGAGAGCTTACTGCAAAAATGGAGACAGAGCTTTGTGTGAAATTGGAAAAGTGGTTGTAGGAGAAGAAGAAGCATTTTTAATTTTTCAGAGAATATGGGGGTACCTAAAGGGGAGAAAACGGCCAATCAAGCTGATTTTCAGGACACAATGCGGAACAGGATCCTCCAAGAGAAACCGAAGTTGAAGGATTAGTCAGCATACAAGTGGGTGTTCCTAGACCGAGACAGAACAAAAACAGAATGACAGCAGCTGAGGGAGAGGACACAAAAGCAAAAGGAGCTAGGAGGACAGAAAAGGACACAATCAGCAAACGACAACCAGAGCAGGGCAGAGCAACAAGGGCAAGCACACAGAACCACCCCCAGAACCCTACAACCAATCACGTTATCCCAACACTGACCACAATCCACACTCACTGCCCCCACCTCACACGCTGTAGAATCATACAGTACATTGCCAGGTCCCCCACCCTCACAGACCCCCAAAACACAGTGCTGGAGAGGAAACTGAAGGTATGGTACACCAACGCTGATGGTATAACAAATAAATGGGAGGAGTGACTTGAAAGAGTCAAAGAGGCATCACCGGACATCATAGCCCTTACAGAAACCAAGCTCATAGGGATGATAAGAGATGGCATCTTTCAGAGGGGGTGGAGGAGTGGCACTGCTGATCAAAAACCAATATGATTTTGATGAGCTGGAGAGAGGAGACAGAAGAGAAGCAAGAGATTACATAATACTAATGCTGCAGTCTGGAGGCCCCAGGTGATAATTGGTGTAATGTATAACCCACTACAGGAGGCCAAGGCAAGAGTATGATGAAAGTAATAGAGCAATGGCTGACACACTGGATGAAGTGGCCAGAAGGGCTCATGCAAGCAGGGCGAAGCCACTGATCATGGGTGACTTCAACCACTAAGAGATCGATTGGGAGAACTTGGATCCACATGGTGGCCAAGAAACGTGGAGGGCTAAGATGATGGAGGTGGTACTCAAAAACCTCATGTACCAACACGTAAGGGATACTATCAGAGAGAAAGGAGAGGATAAATCAGCGAGACTGAACCTAGTATTCAACTCCAGTAGTGCAGATATTTAGGACATATATGAAAGACCCCTGGGGGCCAGTGATCATGTGGTTTTAAGCTTAGAATACATAGTAGAGCTGCAAGTGGAGGGGGGAAGCAGGAAGGGCTGGATGAATGAAGCCAAACTACAAGAAAGGGGACTACACAAGCATGAAGAACTTGCTCAATGGGGAACAGTGGGACAAAAAACTGGCAAGGAAGTCAGTAGACGAGATGATGGAATATATGACAAAAATATGGAAGGAAGCTGAGGAGAGGTTTGTACCCAAGGGTAACAGGAATAATGAAAAATCCAAGATGAGCCCGTGGAGGCCAAAACCATGTGTGCTAGGGAATGGAAGAAGTATAGAAGGCAAAAGACCCAGGAGAATAAGGAGAGCAGTCATAGAGCCAGAAATGAATATGCACAGGTAAGACGGGAGGCCCAACGACAATATGAAAATGATATAGCACCGAAAGCCAAATCTGACCCAAAACTTGTACAGCCACATCAAGAGGAAAACAACAGTCAAGGACCAAGTAATCAGGCTGAGGAAGGAAGGAGGGGAGGTCACAAAAAACGACCATGAAGTATGTGAGGAGCTCAACAGGTGATTCAAAGAAGATAGAAAGGACTCCATAAAGGCAGAGAGGTGGGGTACACCATCAAGTGTTGGACACAATACATACAACCGAGGAAGAAGTGAAGAGCTAGATACCTCAAAGGCGATAGGGCTGGATAACATCTCTCCATGGGTACTGAGAGAGGGAAGAGAGGCTCTTTGTGTACCACTAACAACTATCTTCAACCACATCTATCGAAACAGGAAGACTACCGGAAGTGTGGAAGACAGCAAATGTAGTCCCAGTTTTTAAAAAAAGGAGACAGACTCGATGCATTAAACTACAGACCAGTGTCACTGACGTGTATAGTACACAAGGTCATGGAGAAAGTTATCAAGAGAAGAGTGGTGGAGCACCTAGAAAGGAATGAGCTTATCAACGACAGCGAGCATGGCTTCAGGGACGGGAAATCCTGTGTCACAAGCCTACTGGAGTTCTATGACAGGGTGACAGCAGTAAAACAACAGAGAGACAGGTGGGTAGACCGCATTTTCTTGGGCTGTAAGAAGGCATTTGACACAGTTCCACACAAGAGATTAGTGTGTAAGCTGGAGGACCAGGCAGGGATAACATGGAAGGCACTACAGTAGATCAGGGAATACCTATCAGGAAGACAATAGCGAATCATGGTACGTGGCGAGGTGTCAGAGTGGGCGCCGATAACGAGTGGGGTGTCACAGGAATCAGTTCTAGAACCGGTGCTGTTTCTGGTATTTGTGAACGACATGACGGAAGGAATACACTCTGAAGTGTCCCTGTTTGCAGATGATGTGAAGTTGATGAGAAGAATTCAATCGGACGAAGATGAGGCAAAACTACAGAGGGATCTGGACAGTCTGCAGGCCTGGTCCAGAAACTGGCTCCTGGAGTTCAACCCCACCAACTTCAAAGTCATGAAGATTGGGGAAGGGCAAAGAAACCACAGACAGAGTACAGTCTAGGGGACCAGAGCCTACAAACCTCACTCAAGGAAAAAGATCTTGGTGTGAGTATAACACCGGGAACATCTCCTGAGGCGCACATCAACCAAATAACTGCTGCAGCATATGGGCGCCTGGCAAACCTAACAACAGCATTCTGACATCTAAATAAGGAGTCCTTCAGGACCCCGTACACTGTGTACGTTAGGCCCATATTGGAAAATGCAGCGCCAGTTTGGAACCCTCACTTAGCCAAGCATGTAAGGAAACTATAAAAAGTGCAAAGGTTTGCAGCAAGTCTAGTCCCGTAGCTAAGGGGTATGTCCTACGAGGAGAGGTTAAAGGAAATCGACGTGACGACACTGGAAGACAGGAGAGTTAGGGGGATATGATAACTACATATAAAATACTGAGAGGTATAGACAAGGTGGACAGAGACAGGATGTTCCAGAGACGGGACACAGCAACAAGGGGTTACAGTTGGAAGCTCAAGACTCAGATGAACGACAGGGATGTTATTAAGTAATTTTTCAGTCACAGAGTTGTCAGGAAGTGGAATAGCCTGGGTAGTCTAGTGGAGGCAGGATCCATACATAGCTTTAAGAAGAGGTATGATAAAGCTCACGGAGCGGGAAGAATGAACGGGTAGCGGCCAGTTTAAGAGGCGGGGCAAGGAGCTGCGACTCGACCCCCGCAACCACAACTAGGTGAGCAACTAGGTGAGTACACACACACATACACTAACATAAGCGTACCTTTACATTTGCACATGTATACATATGCATATCATGCATATATGCATAAAGATAAATCCGTACTTATTAAAGTGCGCTCATACATGCATATAATTTATTTATATATATTATGCTTCATTAGAATGATAGACTTGCAGTATTCCTGCTGCATGCAGCGAGATGCAGGTGCTGGGTTGTGAGATACTGGGATGCAGGTGCTGGGTTGTGAGATACTGGGATGCCTGTTTCGGATCGTAGAGGTATATAACGGGATACCTTTCTCTGATTGCTGACATACCTGACATTGGGGTTATGGGATACTGGGATACCTTTCTCTGATTATTGACATAAACATCATCGGGGTTAAGGGATACTGGGATACTTTTCTCTGATTACTGACATACCTGACATTGGAGTTATGGGATACTGGGATACCTTTCTCTGATTATTGACATAAGCAACATCGGGGTTAAGGGATACTGGGATACCTTTCTCTGAATATTGGCATACATAACATCGGGGTTAAGGAATACTGGGATACCTTTCTCTGAATATTGACATACACAACATAGGGGTTATGGGATATTGGGATACCTTTCTCTGATCAATCAGATTCATGATGCTCGGGTAATGGAATACGGGGGATACCTTTCTCTGAATATTGACATACACAACATCGGGGTTAAGGGATACTGGGATACCTTTCTCTGAATATTGACATACACAACATCGGGGTTAAGGGATACTGGGATACCTTTCTATGAATATTGACATACACAACATCGGGGTTAAGGGATACTGGGATACCTTTCTCTGTTTATTGGTATACACAACATCGGGGTTATGGGATATTGGGATACCTTTCTCTGATCAATCAGATTCATGATGCTCGGGTAATGGAATACAGGGGATACCTTTCCAGGATCAGACAACTCCGAAACAAGTCAAGTTTACAAGTATTATTTTGATATTCCTAATATTTATCAATTTCAAGTTTTTAATCATTTTTATCTCATTTATCTTTCTTTAATAACTTGGGTGACTATAAAGAAAGATGTGATAAAACAAGTCGAGGCAACAAATCAATAACAGAGTCCGAGAAAACATTTCCCTGACATACGGAATAATGTCAGGCAATAAACTTAGACACTTGTCTCGAGTCCCTCAGTCTGTATTATAAATGAACAACTGAAGTCTTTTCACATTGTTCAAGGAATTTCAGATTATTGATCATGAATGTTACAAGCTAAATAATGTTTTATACAGTTTTTTTTTTATCTTGTAATACTTGTCAGGGCGCTGCACACTCCATCACTAAGAAGGGAAGAACCTAACTGGTTCGGTCTCAGGGCACCGGGATGCTGCTCCTCCCTCATCCCCTACAATAACACTCTAGCCTAAATCTCACAGTCTAAAATTTATGTCCTATATATAGTTATAAACCTTAAGTTTTATCAGGTTACTATCATTGTTGAACATTAAGAATGATACATTTTGAAACTGGGTTAGTAATAGGTGATCCGTAGACGAGATAAAAATAATTTTGAAGGCAAGTATGTGAGGGTTAGTGAGTGAGTCGCGCACCACCGCATGCGCTCTCTGAGAGAGGCCCAGGATGGCAACAGCTCAGCATCAATATTGTGGCGGAATATTACCCCATTTATGTCTTATGCATCACTGTGTATGATCACTGGCACTATAATCACCGTCTAGCTGCCTGACTCAACCCGTAAACCGGTATAACTATAATAATAATAATAATAATATTAATAATAATATTAATAATTATTATAATAATAAAAATAGTAATAGTAATAATAATAATAATAATAATAATAATAATAATAATAATAATAATAATAATAATAATAATAATAATAATAATAATAATAATAATAATAATAATATTTCTACTGGTACTTGTACAAGGTATACTAGCCTAGCTGACATCAGTGACAGTATTATATAGAAAGCCACTTGTTATGCTGAGCATTTCGGGCAAATTAGGTAAGTTTTGTCCCAGGATGAGACCCACACCAGTCCACTAACACCCAGGTACCCATTTTACTGATGGGTGAACATACACAACATTCAAAAAGCAGTCACATAATATACTTAAACAGGGTACTACGAATGATTTCATACTTATAGTTCAGAAAAATTGATGTGGGTAATATGACATCAATTATGTTACACTGTTTAAATGGGCAGATATAGCTGTGCATACCTGTGACCGGTTTCGAGAGTTTATTTACCACCATATCCTGTCGTGAGGCCAGACATCATTGAAAGCTGCCTTGTAGGATATATTATTGGTGCTGCCGTCCCGCAGGTTGATCAGTACTTGTAGCTGGTAGCTCTGGTCGCGAGCCGATTTGGTCGTGACCCGAACCTGATTTTCCCATTTGATTGTATGTAAATACGATTCATCCATTCCAGTCCCCTATGAAGTGTATGTAAATATTGTTTTTCTAAGATTTTTAATCAGAAAAATAGTTAATTATACCACAGCAGCGTCAGAACAAGCAGCCTCTCCATGCCTTACCACACTATGAATGCGATTTCTCTTACGAAACTCTTCCAACCATCCTCTGCTGGATTTAAATTCATCACTTTCTGCACTCATTGAAGGGTAATTCTGCCTCAACTCACTGTGTATCTTCCTGGCTTTCTCGCAAATGATCGCCTCACTTACACTATCACCTGCAAGTTACTTCTCGTTGAACCACATTAGCAACAGTTTATCAAACTCTTCCAGCACTTGAGGCCTCTGCTTGGTTAACATCGTAACTGCCTTAGCAACATTAGTTGCTTTAATAGCTGCTCTCTGCTTCAGAATAGTCGAGATCGTACACTTCGGCTTCTTGAGTTCCACAGCAAGATCTGTAATGCACACCGTGCTCATACTTTTCATTAATTTCCTTCTTCACTTCTATGGTTAACTGCAAAATGAATTCAAAAACACTCGAAACACAAAACAAGGAGTTCACAGTGAATGACTGCACGTCTGACCGAGACTGACTACAAGGCCAGGTGTACACAAAAAACAGAAAGTGGGGAAAATTGGCGTGTGAAACAAAAAAAAAAAAAGACCAGGAATGTGAAAACTGGCTCGGCTGTGTTTATTCGGCACCTGATTCTGTGTTCGCAACCAAATGCAAAAATTTGGCAGATTTTCTGGTCACGAACCGATTTGTTCGTGACCATAAGTTCCACTATTTACTCACACACACACACACACACACACACACACACACACACACACACACACACACACACACACACACACACACACACACACACACACACACACACACACACACACACACATATATACATACATATATATATATATATATATATATATATATATATATATATATATATATATATATATATATATATATATACATATATATATATATATATATATTTATATATATATATATATATACATATATATTTCAAGGTACCACCTCTAGAACTGTCCTAAGGACCCTCATCGTCAGAGAAAAGAATAAATTTGCTTCAGTGAAAACTCAAGGTTCTCCCTGAAGCTGTTGAAAATTGTTTTCTCCTACCACCCCCTATATTTTATAGATACTTTCTTTAAAGACAAAATTCATTGGCAAAACATTCACAAAAGCACAATAGAAAGTAAAACAACATAGATAACAACTCAGAGCTGCATCTCGAATACTTCGTCCAGCTCCCCGGCAGTGGGCAGCGTGCCCAGAATGCTGCAAGCATTTCCTCTCTGGATCGCAACACTGAGTCTCTGAAAGAGGCAGCTGGTCGCTCTGTGGCCCTTGGTTTCTATGACGATCTTTCCACCCAGCTCTTTGAGGAACTTTAGAGCACACTTGCCCAATGCTCCAAGGGTCTCCGACCCTATTGGGATGAAGTTATAACAAGGGGAAGGTCTTCATATTTGCATCTTCTGGGTCTCCCTGTGGCTGGCAGCTCCACCCCCTTCAGCTTCGGAGAATGGCAAGTAGGTGTCTGCCAATGTGGCAGCACAGGTGTAGTCCCAGGCAATCTGCTTTCCATCCTTCCAGGGTAGCATAGTGGCTCAATCAGGACGATTTTGACATCCATCAGACATCTGCACACACACACACACACACACACACACACACACACACACACACACACACACACACATATTATATTAATATATATATATATATATATATATATATATATATATATATATATATATATATATATATATATATATATATATAAATATAATATATATATATATATAAGTGAACAGTATTTAGATAAGGCTAAAGAGGTCTTTGTGGCATTTATGGATTTGGAAAAAGCGTATGACAGGGTGGATAGGGGGTCAATGTGGCAGATGTTGCAGGTGTATGGAGTAGGAGGTAGGTTATTGAAAGCAGTGAAGCGTTTTTACGAGGATAGTGAGGCTCAAGTTAGAGTGCATAGGAAAGAGGGAAATTATTTCCCAGTAATAGTAGGCCTTAGACAAGGATGTGTGATGTCACCGTGGTTGTTTAATATATTTATAGATGGGGTTGTAAGAGAAGTAAATGCGAGGGTCTTGACAAGAGGCGTGGAGTTAAAAGATAAAGAATCACACATAAAGTGGGAGTTGTCACAGTTGCTCTTTGCTGATGACACTGTGCTCTTGGGAGATTCTGAAGAGAAGTTGCAGAGATTGGTGGATGAATTTGGTAGGGTGTGCAAAAGAAGAAAATTAAAAGTGAATACAGGAAAGAGTAAGGTTATGAGGATAACAGATTGGAGGGAGAGAGTATGGAGGAGGTGAATGCATTCAGATATTTGGGAGTGGACGTGTCAGTGGATGGGTCCATGAAAGATCAGGTGAATCATATAACTGATGAGGGGAAAAGGATGAGTGGTGCACTTAGGAGTCTGTGAAGACAAAAAACTTTGTCCTTGGAGGCAAAGAGGGGAATGTATGAGAGTATAGTTTTACCAACGCTCTTATATGTGTGTGAAGCATGGGTGATGAATGTTGCAGCGACGAGAAGGCTGGAGGCAGTGGAGATGTCATGTCTGAGGGCAATGTGTGGTGCGAATATAATGCAGAGAATTCGTAGTTTGGAAGTTAGGAGGAGGTGCAGGATTACCAAATCTGTTGGCCAGAGGGCTGAGGAAGGTTTGTTGAGGTGGTTCGGAAATGTAGAGAGAATGGAGCGAAACAGAGTGACTTCATGAGTGTATCAGTCTGTAGTGGAAGGAAGGCGGGGTAGGGGTCGGCCTAGGAAAGGTTGGAGGGAGGGGGTAAAGGAGGTTTTGTGTGCGAGGGGCTTGGACTTCCAGCAGGCATGCGTGAGCGTGTTTGATAGGAGTGAATGGAGACAAATGGTTTTTAATACTTGACGTGCTGTTGGAGTGTGAGCAAAGTAACATTTATGAAGGGGTTCAGGGAAACCGGCAGGCCGGACATGAGTCCTGGAGATGGGAAGTACAGTGCCTGCACTCTGAAGGAGGGGTGTTAATGTTGCAGTTTAAAAACTGTAGTGTAAAGCACCCTTCTGGCAAGACAGTGACGGAGTGAATGATGGTGAAAGTTTTTCTTTTTCGGGCCACCCTGCCTTGGTGGGAATCGGCCAGTGTGATAATAAAATATATATATATATATATATATATATATATATATATATATATATATATATATATATATATATATATATATATATATATATATATATATATATATATATATATATATATATATATATATATATATATATATATATATATATATATATACATATATATATATATATATACATATATACATGTATACATATATATACACACATATATATGTATACATATATATATACATTATTTTTTTTATTATCACACTGGCCGATTCCCACCAAGGCAGGGTGGCCCGAAAAAGAAAAACTTTCACCATCATTCACTCCATCACTGTCTTGCCAGAAGGGTGCTTTACACTACACTTTTTAAACTGCAACATTAACACCCCTCCTTCAGAGTGCAGGCACTGTACTTCCCATCTCCAGGACTCAAGTCCGGCCTGCCGGTTTCCCTGAACCCCTTCATAAATGTTACTTTGCTCACACTCCAACAGCACGTCAAGTATTAAAAACCATTCGTCTCCATTCACTCCTATCAAACACGCTCACGCACGCCTGCTGGAAGTCCAAGCCCCTCGCACACAAAACCTCCTTTACCCCCTCCCTCCAACCTTTCCAAGGCCGACCCCTACCCCGCCTTCCTTCCACTACAGACTGATACACTCTTGAAGTCATTCTGTTTCGCTCCATTCTCTCTGCATGTCCGAACCACCTCAACAACCCCTCCTCAGCCCTCTGGACAACAGTTTTGGTAATCCCGCACCTCCTCCTAACTTCCAAACTACGAATTCTCTGCATTATATTCACACCACACATTGCCCTCAGACATGACATCTCCACTGCCTCCAGCCTTCTCCTCGCTGCAACATTCATCACCCATGCTTCACACCCATATAAGAGTGTTGGTAAAACTATACTCTCATACATTCCCCTCTTTGCCTCCAAGGACAAAGTTCTTTGTCTCCACAGACTCCTAAGTGCACCACTCACCCTTTTCCCCTCATCAATTCTATGATTCACCTCATCCTTCATAGACCCATCCGCTGACACGTCCACTCCCAAATATCTGAATACATTCACCTCCTCCATACTCTCTCCCTCCAATCTGATATCCAATCTTTCATCACCTAATATTTTTGTTATCCTCATAACCTTACTCTTTCCTGTATTCACTTTTAATTTTCTTCTTTTGCACACCCTACCAAATTCATCCACCAATCTCTGCAACTTCTCTTCAGAATCTCCCAAGGGCACAGTGTCATCAGCAAAGAGCAACTGTGACAACTCCCACTTTATGTGTGATTCTTTATCTTTTAACTCCACGCCTCTTGTCAAGACCCTCGCATTTACTTCTCTTACAACCCCATCTATAAATATATTAAACAACCACGGTGACATCACACATCCCTGTCTAAGGCCTACTTTTACTGGGAAATAATTTCCCTCTTTCCTATGTACTCTAACTTGAGCCTCACTATCCTCGTAAAAACTCTTCACTGCTTTCAGTAACCTACCTCCTACACCATACACCTGCAACATCTGCCACATTGCCCCCCCCCCTATCCACCCTGTCATACGCCTTTTCCAAATCCATAAATGCCACAAAGACCTCTTTAGCCTTATCTAAATACTGTTCACTTATGTGTTTCACTGTAAACACCTGGTCCACACACCCTCTACCTTTCCTAAAGCCTCCTTGTTCATCTGCTATCCTATTCTCAGTCTTACTTTTAATTCTTTCAATAATAACTCTACCATACACTTTACCAGGTATACTCAACAGACTTATCCCCCTATAATTTTTGCACTCTCTTTTGTCCCCTTTGCCTTTATACAAAGGAACTATGCATGCTCTCTGCCAATCCCTAGGTACCTTACCCTCTTCCATACATTTATTAAATAATTGCACCAACCACTCCAAAACTATATCCCCACCTGCTTTTAACATTTCTATCTTTATCCCATCAATCCCAGCTGCCTTACCCCCTTTCATTTTACCTACTGCCTCACGAACTTCCCCCACACTCACAACTGGCTCTTCCTCACTCCTACAAGATGTTATTCCTCCTTGCCCTGTACACGAAATCACAGCTTCCCTATCTTCATCAACATTTAACAATTCCTCAAAATATTCCCTCCATCTTCCCAATACCTCTAACTCTCCATTTAATAACTCTCCTCTCCTATTTTTAACTGACAAATCCATTTGTTCTCTAGGCTTCCTTAACTTGTTAATCTCACTCCAAAACTTTTTCTTATTTTCAACAAAATTTGTTGATAACATCTCACCCACTCTCTCATTTGCTCTCTTTTTACATTGCTTCACCACTCTCTTAACCTCTCTCTTTTTCTCCATATACTCTTCCCTCCTTGCATCACTTCTACTTTGTAAAAACTTCTCATATGCTAACTTTTTCTCCCTTACTACTCTCTTTACATTATCATTCCACCAATCGCTCCTCTTCCCTCCCGCACCCACTTTCCTGTAACCACAAACTTCTGCTGAACACTCTAACACTACATTTTTAAACCTACCCCATACCTCTTCAACCCCATTGCCTATGCTCTCATTAGCCCATCTATCCTCCAATAGCTGTTTATATCTTTCCCTAACTGCCTCCTCTTTTAGTTTATAAACCTTCACCTCTCTCTTCCCTGATGCTTCTATTCTCCTTGTATCCCATCTACCTTTTACTCTCAGTGTAGCTACAACTAGAAAGTGATCTGATATATCTGTGGCCCCTCTATAAACATGTACATCCTGAAGTCTACTCAACAGTCTTTTATCTACCAATACATAATCCAACAAACTACTGTCATTTCGCCCTACATCATATCTTGTATACTTATTTATCCTCTTTTTCTTAAAATATGTATTACCTATAACTAAACCCCTTTCTATACAAAGTTCAATCAAAGGGCTCCCATTATCATTTACACCTGGCACCCCAAACTTACCTACCACACCCTCTCTAAAAGTTTCTCCTACTTTAGCATTCAGGTCCCCTACCACAATTACTCTCTCACTTGGTTCAAAGGCTCCTATACATTCACTTAATATCTCCCAAAATCTCTCTCTCTCCTCTGCATTCCTCTCTTCTCCAGGTGCATACACGCTTATTATGACCCACTTCTCGCATCCAACCTTTACTTTAATCCACATAATTCTTGCATTTACACATTCATATTCTCTTTTCTCCTTCCATAACTGATCATTCAACATTACTGCTACCCCTTCCTTTGCTCTAACTCTCTCAGATACTCCAGATTTAATCCCATTTATTTCCCCCCACCGAAACTCCCCTACCCCCTTCAGCTTTGTTTCGCTTAGGGCCAGGACATCCAACTTCTTTTCATTCATAACATCAGCAATCATCTGTTTCTTGTCATCCGCACTACATCCACGCACATTCAAGCATCCCAGTTTTATAAAGTTTTTCTTCTTCTCTTTTTTAGTAAAGTCTACAGGAGAAGGGGTTACTAGCCCATTGCTCCCGGCATTTTAGTCGCCTCATACGACACGCATGGCTTACGGAGGAAAGATTCTTTTCCACTTCCCCATGGACAATAGAAGAAATAAAGAGCAAGAGCTATGTAGAAAAGGGAGAAAAACCTAGATGTATGTATATATATATATGCATGTGCGTGTCTGTGAAGTGTGACCAAAGTGTAAGTTGGAGTAGCAAGATATCCCTGTTATCTAGCGTGTTTATGAGACAGAAAAAGACACCAGCAATCCTATCATCATGCAAAACAGTTACAGGTTTCTGTTTCACAGTCATCTGGCAGGACGGTAGTACTTCCCTGGGTGGTTGCTGTCTACCAACCTACTACCTTTAATATATATATATATATACATATATATATATATATATATATATATATATATATATATATATATATATATATATATATATATATATATATATATATATATATATATATATATATATATATATATATATATATATATATATATATATATATATGTATATATATATGCAATAAGATCACAGTAAACAGGTGATTTCAAAATATGCAAAACAACCACTCTGAAAGAATAGAGAAATTCCAAGCGCTTTCGTGACTACTCACATTATATATATATTTATATATATATATATATATAAATATATAAAGGACCTATCCATGTTGGCTCGCCGCGCGTCACGTAACCGTATCTGATAGTATATATATATATATATAGTTCCTTGATAATGTGAGTATATTGGATTTCTCTATTCTTTCAGAGTGGTTGTTTTGCATATATATATATATATATATATATATATATATATATATATATATATATATATATATATATAAATATATATATATATATATATAAAGGAGGGGTTTGGGATATTGGCAGTTTGGAGGGATATGTTGTGTATCTTTATACGTATATGCTTCTAAACTGTTGTATTCTGAGCACTTCTGCAAAAGCAGTGATAATGTGTGAGTGTGGTGAAAGTGTTGAATGATGATGAAAGTATTTTGTTTTTGGGGATTTTCTTTCTTTTTTGGGTCACCCTGCCTCGGTGGGGGACGACCGACTTGTTAAAAAAAAAAAAAATGTCGTGCCGAATATGTAAAACTGGTCAATTAGCAAGAACTCATGTTAAATTAAGTCCTTTCTAAAATTTTCTCTTATACGTTTAAACATATATTTTTTTCATTTATGTTGATGAAAATTTTTTAATTTTGCACCAAAAGTATCTTAGAAAACTTACCTAACCTTATTATAACAAGAACAATTTATTTTAGCCTAACACAACTATATACTTTTTTACATTTGTTTACAATAATTTAATACTAAACAAACACAGTGAAATATATTTTTTTTCGTTAGGTTCAGAATGATTTTGGCGAAATTATTGCATACACAAATTTTCGTTTGTCCTATATGGCAAGATGAGCGTTGCTATTTAAGCCAAGATCGCAAGTTCTGCCTATTCGGCACGTACAATGACTCGCTGCTGTCTTCCTGACAAGTATTTCCTGATCCATTGTAGTTCCTTCCCAGTTATCCCTGCTTGGTCCTCCAGTAATTGCACTAATCTCTTGTGTGGAACTGTGTCAAACGCCTTCTTGCAGTCCAAGAATATGCAATCCACCCACCCCTCTCTCTCTTGTCTTACTGCTGTCACCATGTCATAGAACTCCAGTAGGTTTGTGCCACAGGATTTCCTGTCCCTGAAACCTTGTTGGCTGCTGTTTAGATCATTCCTTTCTAGGTGTTCCACCACTCTTCTCCTGGTAATCTTCTCCATGATTTTGCCAACTATACAAGTCAGTGACACTGGTCTGTAGTTAAGTGCTTCATGTCTGTCTCCTTTTTTAAAGATTGGGACTACATTTGCTGTCTTCCATGCCTCAGGCAATCTCCCTGTTTCGATAGAAGTATTGAATATTGTTAGGGGTACACACAGCGCCTCTGCTCCCTCTCTCTGGACCCATGGAGAGATGTTATCTGGCCCCATTGCCTTTGAGGTATTTAGCTCACTCAGAAGTCTCTTCACTTCTTCCTCGGTTGTGTGCACTGTGGCCAGCACTTGGTGGTGTGCTCCACCTCTCCGTCTTTCTAGAGCCCCTTCTGTCTCCTCTGTGAACATTTCTTTGAATCTCTTGTTGAGTTCCTCACTTCTTGTTGTCTCTCCCCCTTCCTTCCTTAGCCTGATTATCTGGTCCTTCACTGTTGTTCTCCTCTGATGTGGCTGTATAACAGTTTCGGGTCAGATTTGGCTTTCGCTGCTATGTCGCTTTCATATTGTCGTTGGGCCTCCCTTTTTATCTGTGCATATTCATTTCTGGCTCTACGACTGCTCTCTTTATTCTCCTGGGTCCTTTGCCTTCTATATTTCTTCCATTCCCTAGCACACTTGGTTTTTGCCTCACTGCACCTTTGGGTGAACCATGGGCTCATCCTGGCTTTTTCATTATTCCTGTTACCCTTTGGTACAAACCTCTCCTCAGCCTCCTTGCATATTGTTGCTACATATTCCATCATCTCATGAACTGGCTTCCCTGCCAGTTCTCTGTCCCACTGAACCCCGTTCAGGAAGTTCCTCATTCCTGTGTAGTCCCCTTTCTTGTAGTTTGGCTTCATTCTGCCTGGCCTTCCTGCTTCCCCCTCCACTTGTAGCTCTACTGTGTATTCGAAGCTTAAACCACATGATTGCTGGCCCCAAGGGGTCTTTCATATGTGATGTCCTCAATATCTGCACTACTCAAGGTAAATACTAAGTCCAGTCTTGCTGGTTCATCCTCTCCTCTCTCTCTTGTAGTGCCCCTTACGTGTTGGTACATGAAGTTTTCCAGTACCATGTGGATCCAAGGTCTCCCAATCGTTCTCCTTGTGGTTAAAGTCACCCATGATCTGGAGCTTTGCCCTGCATGCATGAGCTCTTCTGGCCACTGCAGCCAGTGTGTCAACCATTGCTCTATTGCTCTCGTCATACTCTTGCCTTGGCCTCCTGCTGTTCTGTGGTGGGTTATACATCACTACAATTACCACGTTGAGACCTCCAGAGTGAAGCGCTCGCGCTATGTAATCACTTTCTTCTCCACTGTCTCCTCTCTCCAGCTCATCAAAATTCCATCGGTTTTTGATCAGCAGTGCCACTCTTCCACCCCCCCTGTTCCCTCTGTCTTTCCTCAGGATCTGGAATCCCGTTGAAAAGATGGCATCTGTTATCATACCTGTAAGCTTGGTTTCTGTGAGAGTTACGATGTCCGGTGATGCCTCTTTGACTTTTTCGTGCCACTTCTCCTCCAACTTATTTGTTATTCCATCAGTGTTTGTGTACCATACCTTCAGTTTCCTTTCCAACACTGTGGTTTTGGTGACCTGGGGGGTGGGAGACCTGGCAGCATACTGTGGGATTCTATAGCTGTTTGTTGGGTGGAACCTGTGGGTATGGATTGTAGTGTGTGTGTTGGGGTGGTGTGATAGGTTGTGGGGTTCTGAGGATAGTTGTGTGTGTTCTTGCCCTTTCTGCTCTGTTCTGCTAAGACTGACCTCTTCTGGTTCCATCCTTGTCTCCTTTCCTAGCTCCTTTCGCTCTTTTGTCCTCTACCTCAGCTGTTGTCATTCTGTTTGTGTTCTGTCTCTGTCTAGGAACACCCTCTTGTACTCTTCTGAGTATTTCAACCGTGGTTTCTCTTGGAGGATCCTGCTCTGCACTGTTTCTGTCCTGAGAATCAGCTTGATCAGTCGGTTTCTCCCCTTCAAGTACCCCCCCATTCTCTGAAAATTTGCAATCTCGTCCATGTCTTCTTCACCTATTTCCGTGATGATTTTCTCAATCTCCTTTCTTTCTTCCT
>NC_091343.1:27232783-27313275 GCF_038502225.1 Cherax quadricarinatus
TGACCAGTTCCTGACAGCTCTTCCCCACCATATACGAACATTCATTAGAGAACGTAACCTGATTAAAGCTGAGGAAGTTGCTGAGGCTGCTGACTTGTATGCTGAGGCTCACAATTCCTATAAAGACCTAAAGGGATCGAACCCTAAGGGCAAGGGTTCACCAGATCTTAAGAAATCAAAGCCTCTAGTGGAAAACAAACAAACTTCTTTTATTCCTGTTTGTCATTTATGTGGTGTTAAGGGACATAAACGTCTCGATTGTCCTAAGAAGGTCCAAAAAGTTGCAAGATGTTTTAAAGACTGTAATGACCAGGCACCCTTCTGTTCAGGAACAGTTAACGTACGTAATGTATCTACCATTTTACGAGACACATGATGCACATGTATAGTCATTTCTGATAAGCTGTTCCCTAACCTTAAAGAGACTCATTCCTCTGCTATACTTTCAGACTACTTGGGCCGTACTGACACTTTTCCTACCATCCGTTGTTACATTAGGTCTAAATGGTTCACAGGTTGGTCTGAAGCAGTACTAGCTCCCATCACTTCTTGCTCCGTACTAATAGGTAATGTAAAAGGTGCCATTCTTCCTTCTGAGGTTGACCTTTCATCACCGAAGATGGACATCAGTTTTTCAGCTCCTCTACCTGTAGAGTCAGAGAAGCCCCTCGAAAATTCAGATGAGGCAATGTCTCGGGATATTCATGTGAGGTTAGAAACCAGTGATAATACTCTCGAAAGTGAGATAGTAGAATCACCGGTTCACTTGTTAGATGAAAGTGAGGATATCACCTCCGATACTATAAATGTCTTGAATAGGGTTCAGACCAAAGCCCAGGCTTCTCCTACTGTCCATCCTTTGATTCTCCCTGACTTTACGCCTTTAGATATATCGAAGGACTCCTTTGTCAATTTACAACGTAATTGCCCTTCTCTTCAGAATTGCCATAATGCAGCTAGACAAAATCAAGTCTTCCAAAGTAAAAACTTTCATATAAATTTGAATATATAAAAGGTATCTTGTATAAATCAGTATTCAAATTAAATTCAGATGAGATAGACTATTCCATCTTAGTTGTTCCAAGTCAATGCAGAGAGACTGTTCTTAAAATGGCTAATGACCTGCCAGTGGCCGGACATTTCTCGCATCGTAAAACCTTAAATAAAATTAGGGAAACCTATTTTTGGCCCAAAATGTCCTCAGATATCACTACCTATTGCAGATCGTGTAAAGTTTGCCAACTGTCATCCTCCCGAGGTACCAGGTGAGTACCTATGGTCAAAATGCCAATCTATACAGTACCGTTTGAAAGAGTAGCTACTGACATTGTTGGTCCTTTATCAACACTTTCATCTGGGGGACATAGATATATATTAACATTAGTTGATTATGCTTCGAGTTTACCTGAAGCTGTACCCTTAAAGTCCATAACTACTACAGAGGTGGCTGAAGCCCTTTTGTTCATCTTCTCCAGAGTGGGCATTCCTAGAGAAATTTTGTCTAAACGTGGGACACAATTCACATCTGACTTAATGCAACATCTCTACCAACTTCTGGGAGTGAAGCCTCTCTTCACCACACCCTATCATCCCAGCTGTAATGGGAGGATTGAGTGCCAGCATTCGGTTCTCTGGTCCATTTTAAGGAAACTTTGCTCCCTTAAACCTAAGGAGTGGCATCGTTACTTACCCTGTGCTTTGTTTGCCATGAGGGAAGTTCCCAGTGACTATTTGGGGTTTTCACCTTTTGAACTTCTCTATGGTAGACAGGCCAGAGGTCCATTGTCCATCCTTCATGACTTACGGACTAATGAGGAGGTGAATGCTTGTTGTTGTTAAAGATTCGCCAGTATTCTCCCGGCCCGGGCCCTTCCAAGTGGTGGCCCGGCACTGGCTCCCTGTCTAAGGAGTGTCTGAGACCTAAGTCTCCCATGGGAGGAGGCACAAGTATCCCCCTCATCTTCTGAGCTACAAACTCGGGCTCTGGCACCAACCTTGCCCTAGAAGGGCAATGTATAGTGTTGAGCGTGCTAGCGCTGTGCTCTCCTGTGTGGAGTGTCGTGTGTTGGTGTTCATTTTCATTCATTCATTCATGTTGATTCGCCGGTACTTCCGGCCCGGGTCTTCTCCAGATGGTGACCCGGCAGTGGCCCCCCGGGTGGGGGGTGACAATCATCTTCTTCTTTCTTCTTTCTTGGCCCTCCGGTTGGAGGGTGTCGTTGTCTTCTATCTTGAGCTGACTTCCCTGAAGAGAAGCGCAGTCGGGCAGAGGCAGCAGTTACAGGGTTGATTGGAGCCACACCCCAGCTTTAGCGAACAGCAAAGTGCTGGGGAAACTTATCTTCATGGTGAATGGTCATGGATAGTCGTGCTAGAGGAGGGTACCGTCTTCAAGGTCCCCATTCTGAAGCATCCTGAATTTCCTCTTTGAGGTGTACTCGACTTCCACAAGGTGTTGGGTGTTGGCAGTGAGTAGTCTGGTCATGTCTGCAGTGGTGTATATAACAGTTTGGTCGTAGGTATACTTGAATGTTCCGTCCTGGAGGTGCTGATGGATTTCTGAAGACAGCATTGTGTTCTTATACTGCTTGGTTGTGTAGAAGTATACACCCTTCAGGTATCGGACTTGTTGTGGTGCAGCAGTGTCAGAGGCAGTGGCACCGTGAGGTGCATCCACAGTTTCTTGTGTTTTTGCTTTCTTGGCTGGTGGCTGAACTGGTGAAGGCGAGATTTCCGACTGGTCAGTTGCTCTAGCAGTGGATGCAAGTGGTAGTGGACTCTCATTGGTGGGGTTTGCCGACGTCTCAGTGGTCTCTGATTGGTCCATCTCTGTGTCTAGTGGAGGTTGTGACAGCGGTGGAGCAGCGGTGATGCTGGTAATATTTGCAGTAGATTTTAGGATCTCAGTGGAAGGTGGTGATGCAGGGAGTGTTAGGCCAGGCATATTATTTAGTTTGAAAAGTTCATTGATGGTGGTGTTGAAGGAACCAGGCTCAGCTGCATTCTGTACATGAGCATACATAATGCAATAAAGAATCTTGGTGGAGTCGGCAGTAGGTGCTGGCAGGGAAGTGGTGGGAGCAGCTTGCATGGCTTGTAGTATCTTGGTAGTGTCTGCTTGAAGCTTGGCGATAGCAGAATATGTGGTTGCTTGTGGATTGGGTTTCTTTTGTTGTTGTTGTTGTTGTTGTTGTTTCTTGAGTATGTCTCTTCTGGTAGGGCACCTGGCAGCAAGAGTATGGTGGTCATTCTTGCAGTTCAAGCATTTAAGTGGTGAAGCAGTAGTGCAATTCTTGAAGTCATGACCCTCACGGCCACAGGTGTAGCAGAACTTCTTGTCCTTCGTAGGACAATCATTTGTGGTGTGTAAGTATGAGTAACAATTATACCACTGTGAGATATGTAGGAATTTCTCTGCTTCGATGAAGGCTGGGTTGATGTGGAAGTAGTGAATAGCCAGGCCCTCAGGGAGAGCTCTGGCTGCCATGTTGACGTCGCTGAAGGTGACCTTCAGCATGGATGAATCACTGGGTATTTTAGTAATGAAGTCCACCTTGGCCCAAGGGTTCTTTGCTTCGATAGATGACTTAATTTCTTCAGTGGCCTGTACAGTGATAAGGTTGTCGAGTCGCTTGAGGAACACAGTTCTCCTGGCCCTCAGTGCTGGGGAAGTCAAGACAAGAAATCCCTGGCCTCGTAGAGTGGTAGTAGCAGTAGTGGTAAGTAGTTTCTCAGCCTCTGTGTCGTCTGTACAGACGACAACAAAGGCCTCCTTGAGCGATAAAATCGCATTACATTTTACTTGCAGCCTGCCACTAACGGCAGCTGCAAGTGTTAGTTTGGACGACTCATTGGTTGTGCCACTCGCTGGTTTGGTCTTTACTCTGTTAGCAGTGCTCTGGTGAGTCTGTCTGAGAGTGAGAGTCTGAAGGCTTGCTAATGTGTACGTTTGATAATATACGGAGGAGGTGAATGCTGAGGTTCAGTCTTCTTATCAGTTTCTCCTTGACCTTAGATCCAAACTTGAGGAGACCTCTGACATAGTTTCGAGAAACTTAAGCTTGTCAATAGACCAGTAAAAAACCTATTTTGATTCCAAAAGTCAGATGAGAAGTTTTAAAGTAGGGGGATGAAGTTCTGGTACTTTTGCCTATCAAGTCAAATAAATTATTAGTAGCATGGAAAGGTCCATATAAGGTATTAAAAATTTGTGGGAAAGTTAATTACCTCATAGAAGTCAAAGGAAAACCTAAGCTTTATCATATTAACATCCTTAAGAAATATTACCGAAGAAATTCGGTTAACTGCCTGAATAACTTTGATTTAGTTTTTCCACACAAACTTGATAAGACAACTGAGGAGTGTAAGGTGTGCGTAATTGACACCTCTAACGTAGACTATGACAGAGAACTACATGACTTGCTGACTCTTGACCACTCGGGCGCAACCAACATTAATATTAACGAGTCTTTGGATGACCATAAGAAACATGAACTACTTCAATGTGTGAGCAACTCCTCAGACGTTTTTACTGATATTCCAGGTGTCACCTCCACGGTAGTCCATAAGATTGACTTAGTAACGGACAATCCTATCAAACGGAAATTATACCCAGTTCCAGTTCAACTTAGGGATGCATTTGACCGAGAGGTAGACAAATTATTAAAACTAAAGATCATTGAACCTTCAGTATCTGCATATTGCTCACCAGTAGTCATGGTTAAGGAGGATAATTCATATAGACTTGCTATTGACTTCAGAGGCCTTAATGCTATAACTCGGAGGGATGCTTAGCCTATGCCCTTAATAGATAGCGATCTACACCAATTTTATGACTCTTCCTTCTTTTCAGAGATTGATATTGCGCAGGCATATCATCAAGTAATGTTAGATCCTTCTTCTAAGCAGTACACCGCTTTTCCTACCCACCAAGGACTGATGCAGTATAGAACTATGCCCTTCGGTTTGGTAACTGCCTGTGCTACCTACGTGAGACTGATGAGCAAGGTCTTGGGTAATATGCCAAATGTTTCAGTTTATTTTGATAACATTTACGTAATGACATCCACGTGGAGCAAGCATATCCAAACATTAACATCAGTTTTACGAAGGTTACGCTCACGTGGCCTCACTGCCAAGCCAAACTCTTTGCAGCCTCTCCCCAGTAAGATCAAAGCTTTATTAGAATTTAACTTCCCCAAAACCAAGAAGCTCATGCGTATCTTTCTTGGTTCTGTAAATTTTTATGCATGGTTTATCCCGAACCTTACTGATCTTACAGGCATCTTATCCGACTTCCTTAAAAAGTCTGTGAAAGAACCTCTTGAACTTTCTGGCGTAGCTCGAAAAAAGTTTAATGAGATTAAAAATATCTTCTCAAAAGACCCTATACTTTAAGATTCCAGATATTAATAAAACATTTTGTTTAAGAACTGATGCCTCCAATACTGGCTTAGGTGCGGTGTTACTACAATACCATGATGATACTCCCTTCCTGTATGCTTCCTAAGCCGAAAACTCCTTCCTGCAGAAACTAGATACTCCACCCTTGTGTGGGGTATCTCAAGCTTAAATTTTATTTACTTGGAAAAGAATTCATTTTAGAGATGGATCACAAACATTTGATATACCTAGAAACTTTTAAGGGAACCAACAGTCACCTCTTGAGGTGGACATTGGCTCACCAAGCTTTTAAGTTCCATATTGTGTATAACAATGGTTCATCCAATTATTTCTCTGACTGGTTAAGTCGTAACAGTCAGTAGATTTGTTGCCTTATGCGACTTCCACATTTTAGAACTTTTTCCTTGCCTATTCTTCTTATACTCCTTGACTATAAGTCTTGGTATGGGGGAGTGTGAGGGAAAAGTTCAACAGATAGGAGTAGCGAGCGAGTATATGGTAACGATAGTTTGATTGCCGGCTGCTTGTTAAGGTAGGGTAAGTCTAGCTTCCGCTGTCCTCCCCTTTCTCCCCACCTCAAAAGGTGACGTGTGGGGCTCCGGCCAAACAGTAATCACTCGACTCAGTTCCCAGCACAACTGTAAGTAAAAGCCTGCTCCTATTCTAGTGGACTTATTGGTTGAAAGCTTCACTTTTGACCAATAATAAACTTAGTCCTTTCAGCCTTGATCTCCATGTTAGATGTTTTGATAATCACCACGTCTTTTAGGTATTGTACTTATCATGGAGATTGATTTCTTAAGCAGTGGGTAACCTGTCTCTCTTTCCAGATTGGAATGACAGATCGGGTCTCCTGCCAACCAACAAGAAGTGTTGAAGGAGAAGGACTTTTGCAAAAGTCCGGAGACGTCACATTTTGGATTTACCTACCTGATTAACTGTAGGCGACAGCAGACAACAACCCCTCATCTTTGTAGTGGTAAAGAACCTGGTTTCCTGTCATCTGGACTGACTGTTCAAGGCTATAGACTCTGTGAAGAACTAGCCGTTGGGTTGTCACCAACACCTGTGACCCCCTCCCCTACATCATCAACAACGGCTACAATTTCTATAAGACGGTGTCAACCTCCACCAGACACCCCAGGATAACCATACATATTAGTGTTGAATTCAAATGTCATTTTTTCATTTCATTTTTTCATTTTTCTTTCAAATAGGATACACCTTCATGTTTCACTGTTTTATCTTTGCATTAATAAACAATAAAGTGTTTATCTTTGTGAATTATTATTTCTTTTTCTATTCATTAATTTTCCCGAGGAGGAGCCAGCCTTGGTAATACTGACTGAAGTTGTTACAGAGCTGAGTAAGCCTTCACACTGTGACTGCTATGATTCTTTCATGCCACTCCTCATATTCATTCATTATTCCACCCGTGTCTGTGTGCCAAACCTTGAACTTCTTTTTTAAAATTATGGTTTGAGGAAAATGATGGGTTTGGGGAAATAGAAGCCCTGGTGGGGGCCTGTAAGGGGTTGCTGTGGGGGTTGGGTTTGTAGTGTAGGAGGTGAGAGTAGAGTGCCTATAGGGGGTTACTGTTTTGGTGCAGTTGGTATGAGGGGGATAGGGGTAGATGGTACAGTGTATATGTTTTGCTTTAGATTGTTTGGTTGCACTGGGGTTGCCATGGTTGTATTCCTTCTGTGGGTGGTTCTGGAGGAGGTTGTGTTTGCTCTTCCACCTTGGTCTGGGTTCTGCTGCTCCCCTCCATCCTTGTGTCCCATTCCTCCTTGCATCATTGCACCCTCTCTTTAAGTGTCTTCCTTTCTTCTTGTGTTCTGTCTCGTTCAAGGTACACTCTCAGGTGCTCTGGTTTGTCCCTTGGTCATGCTTTCTCCTGCAGGATCTAGTTTCAAGCTGACTCTGCCTTGAAAATCACTTTTACTGGTCATGTTTTTCCCTTCACAAACCACCCAATTCTCCAAAAACTTGTCAACTGGGTCATGTCAGTAGTAATGAAGGCGGCTGTATGGCTCGGAAGTAACACCTAGGTGTTACTTCCGGTTTAAGTATTACTTCCGGTTTCCTACTTCAGGTCTCTCCTTCACCCCTACCTAAGTGTGAAATTTCGCACCTTTTTGCTAATGACCCTGGCTTCACCCTCAACCACCTAACCCTCGACCGCCACCCCCTCCCCTCTCGACCTATCGACCCCCCTCGACCTCCCAACCCCCCTCGACCCCTCCTTCTCGACCATTCCCCCCCTCGCCCACTCTGGACCCTCCCCCCACAGCTCCCCCTCGACCACCTCACCATCAACCACCTCACCATCGACCACCTCCCCCTCCCCCTCCCACACCCCTGCACCCCCCTGCCTGCTGCACTGCCTTTTCAGCACTTTCTGCAGCGTCTGCCCCTGCTACCGCCCCCCCCCCCCCGAATTTTTTTCCGAGTTTTTCAATTTTTTTTTAATTTAATTTTTTGTGTTCCCCATCTCCTCGGATCAACACCCTCCCCCTCACCTCCCACCATCTCCCATACCCTCTATGTCCAAATATTCCTGTTCTACTTCCTTGGATCAAGACCTCCCTCTCCATCCCCCCCCAAAAATTTCATTTTCTTATATTCTCCACTTCCTCAGATCAAGTTTTGAGGTTCCCCCCTATGGGTACCCCTCCCACTTCCATCTCTCCATACCCTCTAAACCCAATATTTCTCCTCCACTCCCTTGAATCAAGACCTCCATCCCCCCCAAAAAAAAATCCATTTTCTTGTATTCTCCAGCTCCTCGGATCAACTTTTTCTCGATATTAATAATATAAAGATTTGAGTTGCCCTCCATCTCCCCCCTCCACCTCCCACCACCCACTTCCATCTCTCATACCATCTAATCCCAATATTCCTGCTCCATCTCCTTGGATCAACTCCTCTCTCTCTCTCTCACCCACACCACTCATTTGTACCCCATCCCATAACCCCTGCTCCACTTCCTCGGATCAAGATCACCACCATCACCCTCTCAATCCCAATTTCCCTGCTCCAACTCCTCAGATCAAGAACACTCTCTCCATCTCCCACCCCCAAAAAAAAAAAAAATTCCGTCTCCTTGAATCAATTTTTTCTCGATATCAATAATACAAAGATTTTCCCTCCACTTCCTTGGATCAAATTTTTGGGTCTATGCAGGTCTAAACAAGTAACTTCCTCGCATGCATGACGTCACCCCACCTTTATTTACTTAGCAGTCAGTGACGTCACGTGATGACCTCACACGCACAAGCCAACAGACAGAATCAGGTCTGCTACCAAAACCTTTTTTTTCGGCATCTCCAGTTCAACAACAATACCCACAACCCACATCATTTTCCATTTTATTTCACAATTCTTCCCCTTTCGACACAATTTTTTTCATAAATGACACTAATACACATTTTCACTCTTAACCAGGATAACCCAGATAATTCCTCATTTTCGTTAATACCCAAAACAATCCACAATTTTTTACAAAATACAACAAAAGATTCACTCTCCTCAAGTCTAGGTATCTGCCGACTAGCAAGGACTGCCTAGCGAGTCTTATCTGATTTACCTCAGATACAGATCTCAGGTCAGACCCACCAAGTAACGCTTCTCTCTCTACCTGAACACCAACACTCATTTCTACCATAGAGAGAATTTAAGCCTAGATATAGTATAAACCTTGGTAATAAATACCGACAAGTTGGTTTAGAAAGACACGCAAGCAAACACTATGACATATTTATTAGAAAACGTTTCGGTCCTGGGACCTTGATCACTTCTAACATACAGAGGAACGAACGAACGAACGAAAGTTCAGGTAAGATCCCAAATGGGATGAGCGGGGAAGACGGGACAGACGAAGACTAGTGCTGGAGAGGAGTGTTCTTAGTTGTAGAAATAGTGCCAGGGCTTAACCCAGCAGCTAAGTCGATCGTGGGACAGACATTGAGAACACACATAGCAGGCTCTTCTGTTGGGACTCCGGTGGGTGAGTGGGGAAGTGTGGACAGACGATGAACAGTCGTGAGAAGAAGGTCTTGAGTTGTAGATGAAAGAGCCAGGGCTAAACCCAGCTGCGTGGCACTGCGAGGCAGTGTAGAGAGGGCATGTTGAGGACATAGAGGAGAGAGCAGACTGCAGACAGTGCTCGCCCACTGATATGCTACAGGCTGAGGTGAAGAGCTGGTTTGGACGTCATGTGTTGGGAAGGGTGTTGTGTGTTTGGCTACACTTCGCTGGTGATGGAGCCACTCTTGAGTCTTTTGAAGTCTCTCTTGGACATGTGGAAAAGTTGCATTCTGAGGTTGGAGCAGTTCAGATTCGCCACGAGGTAAGATAGTGCGTTTTCAAAAGGAATTTGGTGAGGTTTGGTGCAGGTGTACTTAACAGCTCCTTCTTTCATTAAGTGGAGCATATCAGCTGCGCTCATTTCGGTTGGGAGGTTGGAGGTGGTGTAGAAGGTTAGAGACCCATTAAAGGCTTGGCTTAGGTAACGGTTGCCTGTGGTTTCTTCTTCGACTACTACTTCGTCGTTGTCCGAGGGTTGTTCATAATGTTCTGGTACTATTTCGTCTTCTGTGACTGTGTTGAGAGGAGGCAGGGAGTGTTGGTCGGTTGTGATTTGTTGGGCTGGTGGTGGGTGGTGAGAGGTGGCAGTAGACGGTGGTGTTGGTTCTGGAGTAGAGTCTTGGTCAGAGATACGAGTAGGACCAGGGGTTGAGGTGAAGTTAACAATGTCTGGAATTAGCTTGAGGAGGTCTTGTGATGGTGGCGAGTCTGGAAAATTGAAGTTTGGCATGTTGTTTAGGCGAAACAGTTCATTGATTGTTGTGTTGAATGAGCCAGGGTTTGCAGCATTAGTAAGGTGTGCATACATCATACAGTATAGCACCTTGGATGGAGCCACATTCTCACTACTACTACTACTCTGCACCTCTCCTTCCGACAGTATTTAAGTCTCCGCACTGTCGCTTGATCTTCAGATAGTTCCTGACTATGGAACTGAACTTCTCCAGGCCGAGGGACTGACATCCTCAAATTCCACGACTTCAAGGGTGATGGACTGATTACATCGTCTTCACATCTCTACTGTTCCTGCCTACTTTCTGTATTCGACTGAAGAAGCCTACTGTGTAGGCGAAACGTTTCGGAACACTAACTCCAAGGCCGAGGGACTGATTACCTCATCTTTTGTATATAGTTCTACTGTCTTCCTATTATGTCCTAGAATCTGTATTGATAAAGCCACTGGATGGCGAAACGTCTACAATAAAGATATCCAGATGTTGCACATGTGTCTTAACTTTCATACCCAAGAGTTGCACATGTGTCTAATTTATCAACATGTCGGTTCTCTGAACAATTCATCTACAAACCTGTCAGACACTGCAACTTCTTGGGATCTTAATACTTAGGAATTCTTCGCTTGCCTAATTCTTGGGCACAACCTACTTCCACATTGAACAAATGTGACACAACCTATGACTGCTGCACCTCTCCTGCCATACGGTTTATAAGCTGCTTCTCCGCTCTTCTGCCGTATTCTACTCAAGATTGATGGACTGAACACATCGACTCAAGGTTGAGGGACTGATTACCTCATTCTCCTCCTGTTCTTCAAGTTTCTCCTATGTATGGACTGATGAAGCCACTGTGTGGCGAAACGTTTCCTCAATAAAGATACCCAAGAGTTGCACATGTGTCTAATTTATCAACATGTCGGTTCTCTGAACCATTCATCTACAAACACAGGAGTCACATGATTTCATCGTCTACCCGTCCTAATCATAGGCAGAGGTTGTTTTGATAAGGACCTGCCTCGCATGGGCCAGTAGGCCTTCTACAGTGTTCCTCCATTCTTATGTTCTTATGACATTCCTCAGGTCACGTGCGTCACACCTCACTCTCCGCCTATATATATAATGCCTTTCTACCTCTGTATGTTAGAAGTGATCAAGGTCCCAGGACCGAAACGTTTTCTAATAAATATGTCATAGTGTTTGCTTGCGTGTCTTTCTAAACCAAGCCTAGATATGCTTACTCAATCCATTCTTTTAAAATATATTCACACAACACCTTTAATTTCTTCTTCTTACCCCTTCTCCACACACCCCAAACCTTACCTCTTCACATCCACCCAGCCATCTCCCAACACTTCACTCTTCCCACCAACATCTCACAACAAGGCACAATTTCCACTCATAACACTCAATTTTTCTCGTTTTATCTATTTCATCAGAAAAAGTCACCACAACACTTACAACTTATAAGCACTTTTCGATAAATTCACTAGTCACAATTTCACATATATCGAAGTTAATACCCACACACACACATACACACACACACACACACACACACACACACACACACACACACACACACACACACACACACACACACACACACACACACAGTGTGACGTCACTGATCACCAAGTAAACAGAGGTTGGAGAGTGACGTAATGGGAGGTGTCACTATCTGTGCCGGCATGTGTTGGTGGTAGTGAGGTGAGTGCATTAGATATTGTCAAATATTGTAAGGAGTTGGTGATTGTGATTTTTGTAATGTTTAAAAAAATGAGTTTTTTCTGCGATCTTGGTGGTTTTGAGGTGAGTGATCATGGATGTTAGTTGATGGATGTCTTAGTTTTTTTTTGTGTGTGTACATGATATGTTTTCAGTTGATGGTGATCCTGTTGTAAGTTTTTCAGTGTTGTTTGGAAATGTTCAAAGGTGTTTGAGACTATTCAAATGATTTATGAGAAAGTTTTTTGCGCTCATGTTATATAATAGTCTGAGGTGAGTGGGATAGTCTTGGTTATAGTGATTTGAGGGGATTTCTATAAAATGGGTGTTAGTTGGTGGTGTTGATCTTAGTTTCTGGTGAGTTTTAGTGGTGAACATCAAAATGGTATACGATACCGACAGGTTGTTAGGTAAGACACATATGCAACAGTTAGACAACTTTATTCCGAAACGTTTCGCCTACACAGTAGGCTTCTTCAGTCGAATACAGAAAGTAGGCAGGAACAGTAGAGATGTGAAGACGATGTAATCAGTCCATCACCCTTGTAGTCGTAGAATTTGAGGTTGTCAGTCCCTCGGCCTGGAGAAGTTCAGTTCCAGTCTTAAGTCGTCTTCTTTAATAACTAGTTTAGCTTCATTGAATTTCATGAGGTGTCCAACATCGTCTCTATGTTGAACACATGCGTTTTTGCAGTCATCATTTCTGCAAACATTTTTGTGTTCTGCTATTCTAATGTCCAGAGTTCTGGCTGTTTCCCCTACATATACTTTGTCACACCCCCCACATGGTATAGTGTAGATTCCTGCACTTGTGCCAGAATCATGCTTGGGTTTTTGTATCAGGTTCCTAATAGTAGTTGAAGAGCTGGTATCTACACTATACCATGTTGGGGGTGTGACAAAGTATATGTAGGGGAAACAGCCAGAACTCTGGACATTAGAATAGCAGAACACAAAAATGCTTGCAGAAATGATGACCGCAAAAACGCATGTGTTCAACATAGAGACGATGTTGGACACCTCATGAAATTCAATGAAGCTAAACTAGTTATTAAAGAAGACGACTTAAGACGGAGAAAATGCATTGAAGCTGCACTAATTTCTGTCAGTAACACTATAAAGCAAAAATCCGGTAGTTACAGTATTTCAAAATTACTAAGCAAGAGGATATTACCCATCCTGGGAACTGGTGTTACTTGATGCCAGCAGGTCCCTCTCTAACCTCACCTCCTTAGTTCCATTACTACTACTACTACTATTACCACCTCTACCCACGCTTCACCTCACCTGACTCCCACCACTATATATATGTGTGTTTTCTTAGTTTTCTCTGTATTAGGACTGAAGAAGCCACTCGTGGCGAAACGTTTCCTTTAATAAATGTCCTGAACTGTACATAAGTGTCTTTTTCCACATTACAAACAATACATGGACACAGAGGGTATATAAAGGCTCTGAGTGAGGTGCAATACTAGTGAGGTACCATTTCGATGTTCACTAGTGGTAGTAGTAGTAGTAACAAAAATAATACAATATGGAAGAGCAAATAATTCGTACATGAGTAAAAGGATATAAAAGCTATTACTTGTTACCCAAGTAAAAGCTTTTATATCCTTTTACTCATGTACGAATTATTTGCTCTTCCATATTGTATTATTTTTGTTACTACTACTACTACTACTACTACTACCACCACTAGTGAACATCGAAATGGTACCTCACTAGTATATAGTAGTATATAGTAGTATATAGTTCTACTGTCTTCCTATTATGTCCTAGAATCTGTGGTGATGAATGGTTTGAAAAACCATGGCGAAACGTCTACAATAAAGATATCCAGATGTTGCACGTGTCTTAACTGGAGAGGAGTGTTCTTAGTCGTAGAAATAGAGCCAGGGCTTAACCCAGCAGCGAGGCGATCGTGGGACAGATATTGAGAAGAGAAATTCAGGCTCTTCTGTTGGGACTCCGGTGGGGCGAGCGGGAAGGAAGGGACATGCGACGTTTAGAGCTAGAGAGGAGTGTAGAACTGAGCCATGTCTTAACCCAAAGGGTAAGGCGAACGTGGATCAGAGAATGGTACCTGTCATAGAAGGTACCTCTCGGAGTATCCAAGGTTATTTGTAAATAGGGTTAGGAGCAGGATCATGCAAGGAGTAGAAAAGGTTGTGTTGGTTTGTGGGTCTGCGAATGTCTTCGTCAAGGAGAGAGGTCCAGTAGTCATGTCGTGTCACAAGTTTGTCAATCTGTCTGTCACTGAGCGTCTTCCAGTACAGATTCAGCGCAGGGATGTCTAACTGGGCATGTAGAGACTCGCATGTGGCGAAGTCCTCCCATCTGACATCAAGCACCCAGCGCAGCGCCTTGTTCTGGACACGCTGCAGTTTAAGTAAGTTTGTTTTTGCTGCAATAGAGAGGGCTAGAGGAGAGTAAGTTATCAGAGGACGTATAAGGGATTTGTAGAGGTGTAGTTTGGTGCGTTGAGAGGCATGTTTCAGCTTGTAGAGGCCAGCAAGGGCCTTACTAGCTATTGCATGCCTTGAGTGAATGTGTCCGTGTAAGCGTAGAAGGTAGCCAAGATTAACGCCAAGGACAGTGACAGATTGTGTCATGGGAATGTAAGTGCGGGTGTCAGCTGTTCTGAGCTCGACAGGTAATGGAGGATCACGTTTTCTGTAGTTAAAATATGTAATGCTGGATTTAGCTGCATTGGTTTTGATCCTCCATTTTTGTTCCCAGATGGCTATCCTGTCGACCTCATTTTGTGTTTTGTGTGTGAGTGTATCTATATTGGCATGAGTGATAAGTTGTGTAATGTCGTCTGCATAGGCTAGTGTGATGGAGTTTTGGTATACAGGTGTTGGAATGTCGTTAGTGTATAAAATGTAGAGGGTAGGGGAGAGGACAGATCCCTGGGGTACTCCAGCATTTAGTGTGAAGTAGTCAGAGTAATAGCCTTGGAATTTGATTCTCATGGTACGGCCGTCTAGGAAGTTGCAGAGGAGTTTACGAGTAGTGAGAGGCAGGTTAAAGTTAGTGCAGAGTTTGTACTTGAGCCCTTGGTGCCAGACAGTGTCAAAAGCTTTTTCAACGTCTTTTGCAACCAGGGCTGTCCTGTTTCTTTGTTCTGTATTTATGTGGATGTAGTTGAGAATGATGTTAATGGCATCTTGTGTGGATCTGTGTGTTCTGAAGCCAAACTGACCATCAGAAAGTAGAGAGTTGTGTTCCATGTATCTGCGAAGGCGATGGTTGATGAGTTTTTCAAAGAGTTTACCTAAAGTTTCGAGGAGGCTGATAGGGCGATAGTTTCTAGGATCAGAGTGGTCTTTTTTGGGTTTCGGAAGGAGGATAGCAGTAGCAGCTTTGAAGAGGGAAGGGAAGTATCCAGAGGCAAGGGAGGCATTGAGGAGGTTTGTGTAGGCAGTAATGATAGAGTCAGGAAGGTGTTTCAGGATAATATGGTTTAGACCAGAGGCGCCAGGAGCCTTGGGAGGAAGGTGTCTGAGGAGAGTTTTAATGTCTGTGTTGGTGAAAGGAGTGTCGAGTTCTTGGGAGGAGGTAAGAGAGTCTAGATGAATGTGGCTATCTGGTGTTGTATCTTGTGTGTGTGCAGTGTTCCAATGCTCTATGTTCTGAATGTGTTGAATAACGTTAGGGTGAGGTCGGTGAGGGTGGAAGATGTTCTCCCAGATGTGTTTGAAGATGTTGGTAGCAGCCTGCGGGTCTGAGATGTGTGTGTTGTTGTGGGTGATGTGTTTGAATTTGTTGGTGGGAGTAGTGCCTCTTATTTTTTTGATAAAGTTCCAGAAGGCTTTAGTGTTTTTAATACGCTGTTTGTCAGCTTGTTGTATGAGTTGTGACCAGTGATTGTTGTGGTCTTGGTCTAGACTGTGTAGAATGTTGTTTCTAAGGTAAGTGAGATCTAATCGAACTTGATTAAATCTGTGTGTGTTATAGAGGAAGCGGTTGTGGTAGCAGATAATTAGTCTTCTTGTTCTGAGTGACGGTTTGAAGGAATAACGAGTGGTGTGAGTTTTCTTTGGTACTGCGTTGTTGGCTGCTTGTGTAATGGTGTCCTGGATGAGATCAAGTTGAGTATCGATGTCAGAGATAGGTTTGTTGTTATAGTCATAGGTGAGGTTAATATTGTCTATGTGTTGTTTGAAAGCATCCCAGTCAGCGTTCTTGTAGGAGAAGGAAGGTGTGGTTGGAATGAAGATAGGGTTGGAGGAGATGTGCAAGATGACTGGGATGTGATCAGAGCCTGTAATAGGGCCAGGTGAGATGTAGTGTTGAAATAGAGAACTGGCTCGGTTTGCCAGAATGATGTCTGGTTTGCCTTGGCCCGTGTGATTGTAGAAGGTATTGAAGTCTGGACCGAGATGAATTAGGTGTTTATGGTTAGTGAAGTTGAGTAATTGGTGACCAAGTTGGTTGTTACTGGTGTGATGAAAGGCGGTGTGTTTGGCATTCATGTCAGATAGTAGGTATGTTGGTGTGTTGGTGTAGTTGAAGACTAAGGAAAGATCGTGTATGTTGAGAATAGTGTTTGGGCGAGCATAGGTGGTGAAAAAGATAAAGGGGCCAAGGTGGGTGTGTATTCTGACTGCAAGACAGTGTTGGTGAATAAAAGGGATTGGGAGAGATTCGTGTTTTATGTTGGATTTGACAAGGATGGCAACCCCATCGTGGGGATCATAGGGGGACTGTAGTGCAGTATAACCATAATGGCGGATACGTTGAGGGGATTTGAGGCAGGTACTGTTTAGCAAAACAATATCTGGTCTCTCTGCTTCAAGGAGCTCGGCCAGTAGGTGTCTAATTGTGAAGTAAGAACGTACGTTGAACTGAATCACTTTAAACATGATTTAATGGTTTCGTCATAGCAAAGTTAATGTCGGAGGAGTTTGGATTAAAACCCGTGATAGTGGTGCCATCAGTGGATGCGAGTTTGTAGGTGTTACGGACCCGTTTCCTGGAGAAGGAGGAAGAGATGGATCTGTTTTTACGTTCTTTTGTATGTCTGTCAGAAGTTGGGGCAGGTTTGGGTTTGAGTGGATTTTGTCTGGAGGAGGTGGAGTTGGACCTGGATGAAGTTTTGGTTGTGGTGGAGGAGTGGGCGAAGGTAGATGCAGAGGAAGTGGAAGCTTTGGTAGGGGATGAGGAAGTGGAAGCTATGGTACTGGGTAAGGAAGCGGAAGCTTTGGTTGGGGATGAGGAAGTGGGTAAGGAGGTCGGGGGAGGGGGAGCAAAGGCAAGAAGACTGGCGGTTATATAGGCGTCAGTGGATAGGGACGGGCAGCAGACGAGGGCATAGTCACTGGTAGGCAGGATTCCCCAGTGGAAGTATGTCCTAGAATCTGTATTGATAAAGCCACTGGATGGCGAAACGTCTACAATAAAGATATCCAGATGTTGCACATGTGTCTTAACTTTCATATTGTCGGTATTTTATACCTTTCTTGCACAACTTGTCAGACACTGCAACATCATGGAATCTTGGTTCAGAGGACATCTACAAGACCTTCTTCACGGCTGCTGCAACTAACCCATCTCTTTGGGAAGGACCTACTTCCACTGGGGAATCCCGCCTACCAGTGACTATGCCCTCGTCTGCTGCCCGTCCCTATCCACTGACGCCTATATAACCGCCAGTCTTCTTGCCTTTGCTCCAGATTCTCCTCCACCACGATGCTGTGAACACTAACTCCAAGGCCGAGGGACTGATTACCTCATCTTTTGTATATAGTTCTACTGTCTTCCTATTATGTCCTAGAATCTGTATTGATAAAGCCACTGGATGGCGAAACGTCTACAATAAAGATATCCAGATGTTGCACATGTGTCTTAACTTTCATGTCTAACTGTTGCATATGTGTCTTACCTAACAATTTTAGTGGTGTTTGGGCAGTATTCAGTGCTGTTTTGGTAGCATTCAGAGGTGTTTTGGAAGTATTCAAAGGAGTTTGATGATGTTTTTGAATGTGTTCAGATGATGTTTTTGGAGTATTCAAAGGTAATTGATGGTGTTTTTGGTGTTGTTCAAAGTAAAGTGTCGTGTGTGTGTGTGTGTGTTAGTTCTGGTAAATGTCTCATGGCATAAGTGTATGAGTTAGTGTATGATTATGTTGTAAAGTCTGGATACTGAGGGAGTAGTTTGGTAGTCTGGTGGGTGAGTTGTAATTTCGGTTAAGAATTAGAGATATCAAATCTTATTTGGGAGTATTCAAAATGATATTTTGGAAGTGTTCCAGTGATGTCTTCGAAATGTTCTAATGTAATTTGGAAGTGTTTCAGTGTTGTCTGGAAATGTTCAGTGGTGTTTTTTGAGAATTCAAATGATTTATGAAGTGTTTTGATGGTGTTCAAAGTAGTCTAGGGTTGTTCTGCAGTGAGATGATAAAGGTTGTTGTTGAGAGAATATTTCTTAAGAGATATTGAGAAAAGGTGGTCTACAAATGATGATGTATGAAAGTGTTTTGAAGGTGTTCAAAGTAAAGTGTATGTTAGGTGGTCTTTGAATTTGGTGAATATCTTGGTTACAGTGATTTTAGTGGATTTGAGATGGGTGATGAGATGGATTTGTGGATGTGAAATGTGACTTTTGTGTGTGTTCAGAAGAGGTGTGTTGGGAGATGGGTGAGTGGATGTGAAGATATGTGGGTGAGATGCAGAGGGGTATGGGGAGGGCTGTATTAGAAATTTAATGAAATATGGGGGGTTTTACTGAAAATAAAGGTAATGTGTGAATATTTTAAAAGAAACTATAGAAGTGAAAAGTTATGATACATTGGAAAAGAATGGAGGGTGAATCCCAATACCTGGGACTTGGAGGTTGTAGAAACAAGCCGCAGTAGTTGGGTAGTGAGATGATTAGTTGTTGTGAGTATAATATTAACATATGCGATACAAGGAGATAGGAATGGAGAGGATTTTATTAGAATTTTAGTGACTGTAGGGAGGAATGTGCGTTACAGTTCATAGTACTCCCATGTGGTGATGTTGCCACGAATACTCGCCGGGCACTTGCTATGAGTAACATCAACGTTTCCACCATAAACACATCATCTATCGATAAATTAGACACATGTGCAACTCTTGGGTATCTTTATTGAGGAAACGTTTCGTCACACAGTGGCTTCATCAGTCCATACGTAGGAGAAACTTGAAGAACAGGAGGAGAATGAGGTAATCAGTCCCTCAACCTTGAGTCGATGTGTTCAGTCCATCAATCTTGAATAGAATACGGCATATGAGCGGAGAAGCAGCTTATAAACCGTATGGCAGGAGAGGTGTAGCAGTCATAGGTGGTGTCACATTTGTTCAATGTGGAAGTAGGTCGTGCCCAAGAATTAGGCAAGCGAAGAATTCCTAAGTATTAAGATACCAAGAAGTTGCAGTGTCTGACAGGTTTGTAGATGAATGGTTCAGAGAACCGACATGTTGATAAATTAGACACATGTGCAACTCTTGGGTATCTTTATTGAGGAAACGTTTCGCCACACAGTGGCTTCATCAGTCCATACGTAGGAGAAACTTGAAGAACAGGAGGAGAATGAGGTAATTAGTCCCTCAACCTTGAGTCGATGTGTTCAGTACATCAATCTTGAATAGAATACGGCATATGAGCGGAGAAGGAGCTTATAAACCGTTGGCAGGAGAGGTGCAGCAGTCATAGGTCGTGTAACATTTGTTAGGTAAGACACATATGCAACAGTTAGGTATCTTTATTTCGAAACGTTTCGCCTACACAGTAGGCTTCTTCAGTCGAGTACAGAAAAGTTGATAGAAGCAGAAGATACTTGAAGACGATGTAATCAGTCCATCACCCTTAAAGTTTTGAGGTGGTCAGTCCCTCAGTCTGGAGAAGAGCATTGTTCCAAAGTCTGAAACAATATGGAGTAGAAGTGACAGGATTGAGCCTTATATAGCGCCAGGAGGTGAGACATAGGTCACTAGAAGAGGTAAGAACGCAGATGTTGGGAGGTCAGGTCCCTCTCAAATCCAGCCGTTCTCACTAGTAGAGGTTGTCGAAGTTGATTGCAGGTCTGTACCAAGATACCCTTGTGTTGCAGTGTCTGACAGATTGAACATTAAAATGGTATAAAATACCGACAGGTTGTTAGGTAAGACACATATGCAACAGTTAGGTATCTTTATTTCGAAACGTTTCGCCTACACAGTAGGCTTCTTCAGTCGAGTACAGAAAAGTTGATAGAAGCAGAAGATACTTGAAGACGATGTAATCAGTCCATCACCCTTAAAGTTTTGAGGTGGTCAGTCCCTCAGTCTGGAGAAGAGCATTGTTCCAAAGTCTGAAAAAATATGGAGTTGAAGTGACAGGATTGAGCCTTATATAGCGCCAGGAGGTGAGACGTAGGTCATTAGAAGAGGTAAGAACGCAGATGTTGGGAGGTCAGGTCCCTCTCAAATCCAGCCGTTCTCACTAGTAGAGGTTGTCGAAGTTGATTGCAGGTCTGTACCAAGATACCCTTGTGTTGCAGTGTCTGACAGATTGAACATTAAAATGGTATAAAATACCGACAGGTTGTTAGGTAAGACACATATGCAACAGTTAGGTATCTTTATTTCGAAACGTTTCGCCTACACAGTAGGCTTCTTCAGTCGAGTACAGAAAAGTTGATAGAAGCAGAAGAGACTTGAAGACGATGTAATCAGTCCATCACCCTTAAAGTTTTGAGGTGGTCAGTCCCTCAGTCTGGAGAAGAGCATTGTTCCAAAGTTTGAAACAATATGGAGTTGAAGTGACAGGATGGAGCCTTATATAGCGCCAGGAGGTGAGACGTAGGTCACTAGTAGAACGCAGATGTTGGGAGGTCGGGTCCCTCTCAAATCCAGCAGTTCTCACTAATGTTCAATCTGTCAGACACTGCAACACAAGGGTATCTTGGTACAGACCTGAAATCAACTTCGACTACCTCTACTAGTGAGAACTGCTGGATTTGAGAGGGACCTGACCTCCCAACATCTGCATTCTACTAGTGACCTACGTCTCACCTCCTGGCGCTATATAAGGCTCCATCCTGTCACTTCAACTCCATATTGTTTCAAACTTTGGAACAATGCTCTTCTCCAGACTGAGGGACTGACCACCTCAAAACTTTAAGGGTGATGGACTGATTACATCGTCTTCAAGTCTCTTCTGCTTCTATCAACTTTTCTGTACTCGACTGAAGAAGCCTACTGTGTAGGCGAAACGTTTCGAAATAAAGATACCTAACTGTTGCATATGTGTCTTACCTAACAACCTGTCGGTATTTTATACCATTTTAATGTTCAATCTGTCAGACACTGCAACACAAGGGTATCTTGGTACAGACCTGCAATCAACTTCGACAACCTCTACTAGTGAGAACGGCTGGATTTGAGAGAACATAAGAAAGGAGGAACACTGCAGCAGGCCTGCTGGCCCATACTAGGCATGTCCTTTACAATTCATCCCACTAACAAACATTTGACCAACCCAATTTTCAACGCCACCCAAGAAACAAGCTCCGATGTGCAAGTCCAACTCAAATCCAACCCTTCCCACTCATGTACTTATCCAACCTAAATTTGAAACTACCCAAAGTCCTAGCCTCAATAACCCAACTAGGTAGACTGTTCCACTCATCAACTACCCTATTTCCAAACCAATACTTTCCTATGTCTTTAAATTCTCTCTATGGTAGAAATGAGTGTTGGTGTTCAGGTAGAGAGAGAAGCGTTACTTGGTGGGTCTGACCTGAGATCTGTATCTGAGGTAAATCAGATAAGACTCGCTGGGCAGTCCTTGCTAGTCGGCAGATGCCTAGACTTGAGGAGAGTGAATCTTTTGTTGTATTTTGTAAAAAATTGTGGATTGTTTTGGGTATTAACGAAAATGAGGAATTATCTGGGTTATCCTGGTTAAGAGTGAAAATGTGTATTAGTGTCATTTATGAAAAAAATTGTGTCGAAAGGGGAAGAATTGTGAAATAAAATGGAAAATGATGTGGGTTGTGGGTTTTGATGTTGAACTTGAGATGCCGAAAAAAAAGGTTATAAGTTGTGGGTTGTTGAGGTTGTTACGGTGACAGACCGGATTCTGCCTGCTGGCTTGTGTGTGTGAGGTCATCACGTGACGTCACTGACCGCTGAGTAAATACAGGTTGGGTGACGTCATGCACGCCAGGAAGTTACTTGTTTAGACCTGCATAGGGGGGACCCAAAAATTTGATCCAAGGAAGTGGAGGGAAAATCTATGTATTATTAATATCGAGAAAAAGTTGATTCAAAGAGATGGAATTTTTTTTGGGGGGGAAGGGGAGATTGAGAGGGTGATCTTGATCTGAGGAGATGGAGCAGGGATATTGGGTTTCAGAGGGTGATGGTGACGATCTTGATCCGAGGGGGTGGAGCAGGGATTTTGGGATGGGGGGTGGAAGTGGGAGGTGTGAGTGAGAGAGAGAGGTGTTGATCCAAGGAGTTAGACATTACAAGAAAACGGATTTTTTTTTTGGGGGGGGGGAGATGGAGAAGGAGGTCTTGATCCAAGGAAGTAGAGCAGTAATATTTAGACATAGAGGGTAGATGTGGACGATGGGAGGTGTGGGGGAGGGTGTTGATCCGAGGAGATGGAGAGCAGAAGAAAATGAAATTCAAAAAAAATTCGAAAAAAATCGGAAAAAATTCGGGAAGTGGGGGGCAATCCGGCAGACGCTGCAGAAGGCGCTGCAGGGGCGGCGTGAGCGCAGGTGGGCGTGGGTGGGCGCAGGCGGGCGTGCGGGTGGGGGGCTCGGGCGGGGGGCGTAGGGGCCGAGGAGTTAGAGAATACAAGAAAATGGATTTTGGGGGGATGGAGGTCTTGATCCAAGGAAGTGGAGGAGAAATATTGGGTTTAGAGGGTATGGGGAGATGGAAGTGGGAGGGGTACACATAGGGGGGACCTCAAAACTTGATCTGAGGAAGTGGAGAATATAAGAAAATGATTTTTTTTTTGTGGGGGATGGAGACGGAGGTCTTCATCCAAGGTAGTAGAGCAGGAATATGTGGACATAGAGCGTAGAAGTGAATGGTGGGAGGTGTGGGGGGAGGGTGTTGATCCGAGGAAATGGAGAGCACAAGAAAATGAAATTAAAAAAAAATTTGAAAAAATCGGAAAAAAATTCTGGGAGTGGGGGGGCGATCCAGCGGACGCTGCAGAAGGCTCTTCAGGGACGGCGTGGGCTCGGGCGGGAGCGCGGGGGGCGCGGGGAGGGGGTGCGTTGGCGGGGGGGCGCATGGGCGGGGGTGAGGTGGTCGAGGGTGAGGTCAGGGTCATTAGCATAAAGGTGTGAAATTTCACACCTATGTAGGGATGAAGGACAGACCGTAAGTAGGAAACCGGAAGTAACACCTAGATCGGAAGTAACACCTAGGTGTTACTTCCGAGCCATACAGCCGCCTTCCCTACTACTCATGTCATCCTCTCCTATTGCTTTCATGATACTTTCAGTCATTTTTTAATGCTCCTGTTTTCTTGCTTTGTAAGTTTTCCCTTCAACTTCCTGGAGCCCATAGACAAAAACTAACCTCTCCCTTTCATCCTCCCACTGTACTTCCCTGAGCATCCCCTGAGATGATTTAGTTCATGCCATTGAAGCATTCCTTCCTTCAGTCTCTTGCCTAGATGATGTCCCTGTGCTCAGCTGTTCCTGGGCATGGCAGTTGTGTTATAGCCTCTGTGTACAGCTGTGCTCCTTCATTGTCATTTGTCCCCTCAGTTGATCTTGCTGTTCTTCCCATCTTTTCCCAGGCCCCAAATGGGTCTGATAGGGCCTTTGCATGCAGTATAGCTCCTTTGCTCCCTAAATTCCCCTCTTCTCTGACTGACGTAACAGTTGCTGATGTTGTGGCTGTACTGTTTAGGCTGTTTCAGATTTTTTAGTTCCTCTTCTAAGCTCTGTATCTTAGCTTCTGCTGCTATGGCTTGTAACTCCCATTTCCAGCTTTCTGCAGCTGTCTTCTCCATTTTCAAGCCAAGCTCTTCCAGGGTCCTCCTCCACTCTTCCTCCATTCTTGTAAGCTCTGCCTCTCAGTCTTCAATCCCAGGTTTTTCCCCTGCAGATTCATCCACAAGTCCCCTGGTTATGTGTCCAGCTTTATGGTAGCCCATTTTTCTTCCACAGAAAGAAAGAAGAGCTTATGTATTTTCAAGAGGGAGTGCGTGTGTGTGTGTGGAGGGGGGTGTCTGTTGTAAGGAGGGAGAAGGGGAGGGAAAGAGGCATAGAGAGTGGGAATGGGGACAGTGACAGAGGGGGAGAGAGATGGGGGGAAGGTTAGGGGGGACAATGGAGAAGGGAAAGGGAAGTGCAAGAAAAGCAAGGGAGGAGAGGAAGAGGGAGAAAGAGTGGGAGGAGGAGGAGGAGGAGGAGAAGGAAGATGAAGATGAAGAGGAAGTGGAATAGAAGAGAGTGAGAGAGACAGAGAGAGAGTGTGTGTGTGTGTGTATATATATATATATATATATATATATATATATATATATATATATATATATACACATATATATATATACATGTATATATATATATATATATATATATACATATATATATATATATATATATATATATATGTCGTGTCGAATAGGCAGAACTTGCCATCTTGGCTTAAATAGCAACGCTCATCTTGCCATATAGGACAAGTGAAAATTTGTGTATGCAATAATTTCGCCAAAATTATTCTGAACCTAACGACAAAAATATATTTCACTGTGTTTGTTTAGTATTAAATTACTGCAAGCAAATCTAAAATATATTTAGTTGGGTTAGGCTAAAATAAATTGTTCTTGTTATAATAAGGTTAGGTAAGTTTTCTAAGATTCTTTTGGTGCAAAATTAAAAAAAATTACATTAACGTTAATGAAAAAAATATATCTTTAAACGTATAAGAGAAAATTTCAGAAAGGACTTAATTTTAAATGAGTTCTTGCTAATTGACCAGTTTCACATATTCGGCACGACACACACACACACACACACACACACACACACACACACACACACACACACACACACACACACACACACACACACACACACACACACACACACACACACACACATATATATATATATATATATATATATATATATATATATATATATATATATATATATATATATATATATATATATATATATATATATATATATATATATATATATATATATATATATATAAAGACACCTAACATTATATATATATATATATATATATATATATATATATATATATATATATATATAGTATATATATATATATATGAAACAAAAACCTGTAACTGTTTTGCATGATGGTAGGATTGCTGGTTTCTTTTTCTGTCTCATAAACACGCTAGATAACAGGGATATCTTGCTACTCCTACTTACACTTTGGTCACACTTCATAGACACGCACATGCATATATATATATATACATACATCTAGGTTTTTCTCCTTTTTCTAAATAGCTCTTGTTCTTTTTATTTCTTCTATTGTCCATGGGGAAGTGGAAAAGAATCTTTCCTCCGTAAGCCATGCGTGTCGTATGAGGCGACTAAAATGCCGGGAGCAATGGGCTAGTAACCCCTTCTCCTGTATACAATTACTAAAAAAGAGAAGAAGAAAAACTTTATAAAACTGGGTTGCTTAAATGTGCGTGGATGTAGTGCGGATGACAAGAAACAGATGATTGCTGATGTTATGAATGAAAAGAAGTTGGATGTCCTGGCCCTAAGCGAAACAAAGCTGAAGGGGGTAGGAGAGTTTCAGTGGGGGGAAATAAATGGGATTAAATCTGGAGTATCTGAGAGAGTTAGAGCAAAGGAAGGGGTAGCAGTAATGTTAAATGATCAGTTATGGAAGGAGAAAAGAGAATATGAATGTGTAAATTCAAGAATTATGTGGATTAAAGTAAAGGTTGGATGCGAGAAGTGGGTCATAATAAGCGTGTATGCACCTGGAGAAGAGAGGAATGCAGAGGAGAGAGAGAGATTTTGGGAGATGTTAAGTGAATGTATAGGAGCCTTTGAACCAAGTGAGAGAGTAATTGTGGTAGGGGACTTGAATGCTAAAGTAGGAGAAACTTTTAGAGAGGGTGTGGTAGGTAAGTTTGGGGTGCCAGGTGTAAATGATAATGGGAGCCCTTTGATTGAACTTTGTATAGAAAGGGGTTTAGTTATAGGTAATACATATTTTAAGAAAAAGAGGATAAATAAGTATACACGATATGATGTAGGGCGAAATGACAGTAGTTTGTTGGATTATGTATTGGTAGATAAAAGACTGTTGAGTAGACTTCAGGATGTACATGTTTATAGAGGGGCCACAGATATATCAGATCACTTTCTAGTTGTAGCTACACTGAGAGTAAAAGGTAGATGGGATACAAGGAGAATAGAAGCATCAGGGAAGAGAGAGGTAAAGGTTTATAAACTAAAAGAGGAGGCAGTTAGGGTAAGATATAAAAAGCTATTGGAGGATAGATGGGCTAATGAGAGCATAGGCAATGGGGTCGAAGAGGTATGGGGTAGGTTTAAAAATGTAGTGTTAGAGTGTTCAGCAGAAGTTTGTGGTTACAGGAAAGTGGGTGCAGGAGGGAAGAGGAGCGATTGGTGGAATGATGATGTAAAGAGAGTAGTAAGGGAGAAAAAGTTAGCATATGAGAAGTTTTTACAAAGTAGAAGTGATGCAAGGAGGGAAGAGTATATGGAGAAAAAGAGAGAAGTTAAGAGAGTGGTGAAGCAATGTAAAAAGAGAGCAAATGAGAGAGTGGGTGAGATGTTATCAACAAATTTTGTTGAAAATAAGAAAAAGTTTTGGAGTGAGATTAACAAGTTAAGAAAGCCTAGAGAACAAATGGATTTGTCAGTTAAAAATAGGAGAGGAGAGTTATTAAATGGAGAGTTAGAGGTATTGGGAAGATGGAAGGAATATTTTGAGGAATTGTTAAATGTTGATGAAGATAGGGAAGCTGTGATTTCGTGTATAGGGCAAGGAGGAATAACATCTTGTAGGAGTGAGGAAGAGTCAGTTGTGAGTGTGGGGGAAGTTCGTGAGGCAGTAGGTAAAATGAAAGGGGGTAAGGCAGCCGGGATTGATGGGATAAAGATAGAAATGTTAAAAGCAGGTGGGGATATAGTTTTGGAGTGGTTGGTGCAATTATTTAATAAATGTATGGAAGAGGGTAAGGTACCTAGGGATTGGCAGAGAGCATGCATAGTTCCTTTGTATAAAGGCAAAGGGGATAAAAGAGAGTGCAAAAATTATAGGGGGATAAGTCTGTTGAGTGTACCTGGTAAAGTGTATGGTAGAGTTATAATTGAAAGAATTAAGAGTAAGACGGAGAATAGGATAGCAGATGAACAAGGAGGCTTTAGGAAAGGTAGGGGGTGTGTGGACCAGGTGTTTACAGTGAAACATATAAGTGAACAGTATTTAGATAAGGCTAAAGAGGTCTTTGTGGCATTTATGGATTTGGAAAAGGCGTATGACAGGGTGGATAGGGGGGCAATGTGGCAGATGTTGCAAGTGTATGGTGTAGGAGGTAGGTTACTGAAAGCAGTGAAGAGTTTTTACGAGGATAGTGAGGCTCAAGTTAGAGTATGTAGGAAAGAGGGGAATTTTTTCCCAGTAAAAGTAGGCCTTAGACAAGGATGTGTGATGTCACCGTGGTTGTTTAATATATTTATAGATGGGGTTGTAAGAGAAGTAAATGCGAGGGTCTTGGCAAGAGGCGTGGAGTTAAAAGATAAAGAATCACACACAAAGTGGGAGTTGTCACAGCTGCTCTTTGCTGATGACACTGTGCTCTTGGGAGATTCTGAAGAGAAGTTGCAGAGATTGGTGGATGAATTTGGTAGGGTGTGCAAAAGAAGAAAATTAAAGGTGAATACAGGAAAGAGTAAGGTTATGAGGATAACAAAAAGATTAGGTGATGAAAGATTGAATATCAGATTGGAGGGAGAGAGTATGGAGGAGGTGAACGTATTCAGATATTTGGGAGTGGACGTGTCAGCGGATGGGTCTATGAAAGATGAGGTGAATCATAGAATTGATGAGGGAAAAAGAGTGAGTGGTGCACTTAGGAGTCTGTGGAGACAAAGAACTTTGTCCTTGGAGGCAAAGAGGGGAATGTATGAGAGTATAGTTTTACCAACGCTCTTATATGGGTGTGAAGCGTGGGTGATGAATGTTGCAGCGAGGAGAAGGCTGGAGGCAGTGGAGATGTCATGTCTGAGGGCAATGTGTGGTGTGAATATAATGCAGAGAATTCGTAGTTTGGAAGTTAGGAGGAGGTGCGGGATTACCAAAACTGTTGTCCAGAGGGCTGAGGAAGGGTTGTTGAGGTGGTTCGGACATGTAGAGAGAATGGAGCGAAACAGAATGACTTCAAGAGTGTATCAGTCTGTAGTGGAAGGAAGGCGGGGTAGGGGTCGGCCTAGGAAGGGTTGGAGGGAGGGGGTAAAGGAGGTTTTGTGTGCGAGGGGCTTGGACTTCCAGCAGGCATGCGTGAGCGTGTTTGATAGGAGTGAATGGAGACAAATGGTTTTTAATACTTGACGTGCTGTTGGAGTGTGAGCAAAGTAACATTTATGAAGGGATTCAGGGAAACCGGCAGGCCGGACTTGAGTCCTGGAGATGGGAAGTACAGTGCCTGCACTCTGAAGGAGGGGTGTTAATGTTGCAGTTTAAAAACTGTAGTGTAAAGCACCCTTCTGGCAAGACAGTGATGGAGTGAATGATGGTGAAAGTTTTTCTTTTTCGGGCCACCCTGCCTTGGTGGGAATCGGCCGGTGATAATAAATAAAAATAAAAAAAATATATATATATATATATATATATATATATATATATAAAAACCTATATATATATATATATATATATATATATATATATATATATATATATATATATATATATATATATATATATATATATATATATATATATATATATATGTCGTGCCGAATATGTAAAACTGGCCAATTAGCAAGAACTCATTTAAAATTAAGTCCTTCTGAAATTTTCTCTTATGCGTTTAAAGATATATATTTTTTCATTAATGTTAATGTAAAAATTTATAATTTTGCACCAAAAGAATCTTAGAAAACTTACCTAACCTTATTATAACAAGAACAATTTATTTTAGCCTAACCCAACTAAATATATTTTAGATTTGCTTGCAGTAATTTAATACTGAACAAACACAGTGAAATATATTTTTGTCGTTAGGTTCAGAATAATTTTGGCGAAATTATTGCATACACAAATTTTCACTTGTCCTATATAGCAAGATGAGCGTTGCTATTTAAGCCAAGATGGCAAGTTCTGCCTATTCGGCACGACATATATATATATATATATATATATATATATATATATATATATATATATATATACATATATATATATATATATATATATATATATATATATACATATATATATATATATATATATATATATATATATATATATATATATATATATATATATATATATATATATATATATATATATATATATATATGTATGTATGTATGTATATATGGGGGTTTGTGTGTGTGTGAGTCACCTTGTAGCCACGTTAGTTCTTATGTTTGTTTACTGTCAGTTTTTTCTGACCTTAGAACCTGCGTGCACACTCACTAGTGTGAGTGTTGGCCTAGCATGTGGCGACCCGCCCTTACCTACCGAGTTTCTTTTCCTTACTAAATGTTAGGTGCTCTATGTATGATATTCAGCCCTTCAGAGCAGGGTTTATGACACCCAGCCACTAGTTATGCAGGACCAAATTTTAATCACAAAACATACAACCACAAAAATGTGTGTTACATCATGTCTGGTAGAGGTGTTGTGTGGGATCCTGCAGTGTTGTGCTGCACGATGATTCTCGTTGTGGCACCACTCCTGATGCCCTGGGTCCTCTTCCGCTTCTTCTTCTCTATATTTATTATATTCACATTAACAATGCTTCAAATACTGCTCTAGATTTGCACTATGCTATCGGGTGAACAATTTAAACCATTATTGTACACACTTGTTTCACGAAGAGCGCCCATTCCAGAGAATGCTGGATATTATTTTCCCTTTGATTTTTCCTTTTTCCCCTCACTTTATGATCGTTTTATTATTCACTAACACATCTATCCACATCTCATATCTCTCTGGATTGGGTTGCATATATTGTGTTTGAATTTGCAATTGGCTTGTGGCAACACCACCTACTCCCTTTCCTGGCACTGATTCATCTTTCAAATTGTGTTATATAATTTGTAGCCCTCACCAGTCTTTTCTGGTCTAGGGCAGCTTGTATTTCACTTCTCGGGTTGTTCACTGACACTGACAGCTTTTGGTGTTCCTGTAATGATCTTGGTGAGCTAAAAACCACTTAAGATTCACGAGCAATATATGATGCTGTTACTTCCGTATGTGTGTGTGTGTGTGTGTGTGTGTGTGTGTGTGTGTGTGTGTGTGTGTGTGTGTGTGTGTGTGTGTGTGTGTGTGTGTGTGTGTGTGTGTGTATGTGTGTGTACTTACCTAATTTTGGTTTCAGGAAGTCATAGCTCCTGGCCCCCCACCTCTTCACTTGTTGATACTAAGTCCACTCTTTCCCTGTTGCATGAGCTGTAACCTGTCTCTTCTTAAAGCTATGTATGGATGCTGCCTCCACTTCATCACTCTCCAGATTGCTCCTCTTCCTGACAACTCTATGGCTAAAGAAATACTTCCTAACATCCCTGTGACTCAACTGAATTTTCAGCTTCCAGCTGTGACCCATTGTTGCTGTGTCTGTTACAAAAAACACGATATCTATCAAGGTCTGTCCCTCCAGCATTCAGCATGTTTCTTGGGTTTATGTAACAAATAGTCAGTAATGTGGTCCAGATATCATTTTAAAATTATGATAGTGCTTCAGGATTGCAACTGATAGGATACTAACTAAAGAAATTAAAATTAAGATATGTTTATCAACAAAGTTAAAGTTTCTAGGTGGACAAAATCAAAGTAAATGCATTTGATATAAATTAGAATATAAGCTCCTACACTTCTCTCAGTATTGTGTGTTGAAGGCACATATCACATCTTTATGGCTTTTAAGTATCGTCTGGCACATTGTCAGCAATTATAAACATAATACTAATATATACAAGTGTGAGTGTGTGCATGTGCATATGTGCTCCAAGTAGTCCGCTATGTCTCAAGACTCGACTCCACTTAACCAGTGACTGACTAAACGTCCTCAAATAATCTATCTTCCTGACCAAACTGGCTATCAGAGCAGCTTGATTGAACAGTATGGCAACCATTCGCCAACAGCAATAAAGTCACAAACAGCAGCAGCAGCATGGAATCAAGAACAAGGAGGCAAAATAACGACCCTAATTGGGGACTTTCCGCAAATCCTCCATAAAAGGTTTAAAACTGAATCTAAGTTCAGCATAACCAAATCCCCGAATACGATAGCGCACAGATGCCAGAACAAATTAGGTCAGAAACTATAGCTCAGGACTTGGGGTATCTTAAAGTGTCAGTGCGACAACCTCAGTAAAACATCGAAAATCACTAAGTCTAAACGATGCTCTGTGAACAGTTACACAGAGTTATAAACAAACGAACAAACAACAAGAGAGAGAGAGAGCGAGAGCGAGAGAGAGAGAGAGAGAGAGAGAGAGAGAGAGAGAGAGAGAGAGAGAGAGAGAGAGAGAGAGAGAGAGAGAGAGAGAGAGAGAGAGAGAGAGAGAGAGAATGTAGTCCCTGTTCACAAAAAGAAGAGCAGAGCAGAAATCAGCAACTACAGACCAGTGTCACTCCTGTCAATCACTGGTAAGATCCTTGAGACAATAATCTCAAGACAAATGACAGTTTTTTGACTACCACTCACTACTTTGTGATCGTCAATATGGCTTCAGGAAAGGTTACTCTGCTGTTCATCTGTTGTTAAACCTCTCCACTAAGTGGCACCAGTCACTGGATGAATCCAAAGTCAGCTGTGTGGTAGCACTGGACATTGCTGGCGCTTTCGACCGGGTGTGGCACTAGGGCCTCTTAGCAAAACTTCAAGCACTGGGAATTGCAGGCTCTACGCTATGTCTCCTCAGTGACTACCTTCATGGTAGATCTCTAAGTGTAGTTCTCAATGGAACGGAATCAGCAAGACATTCTATTGGGGCAAGTGTTCCACAAGGAAGCGTGCTGGGTCCATTGTTATGGAATGTCTACTTCAACGACCTTCTTCATCTCATCCCAGAATCACGTGCATATGCAGACGACTGTACACTGACATTCACTTATCCAAGAGAAGAAATGCCAGCTGCTCTAAGCTACATCAATCACCAGCTGAGAGCTATATCAGCTTGGGGAAATAGATGGCAAGTAACATTTGCACCTGAGAAAACGCAAATGATGATCGTCTCTAGGCACCATGATGGTAATGCTGGTGCAGTAGTAAGGATGAATGGGAGGATGTTGGCACCTGGAGAAGAAGTTGATATCCTTGGGGTGAAATTTGACTCCAAACTAACCATGAAGAACCATGTTGTAAATCTTGCAAGCAAGGCAGCCAGGAAGCTTACAACACTTCGCCGTATCTCCCATCTGCTTGACAGTAGGGGTTGCAAGATCCTGTACGAGGCACAAGTACGCTCGCACCTTGAGTATGCTCCACTTTCTTGGTTTGCCTGCCCCCCCCCCCTCTCATCTGCGACTGCTTGACAGAGTAGAGAACAGAGCAAGACGTCTCATCTCTCGCCTGGACCCATCCTGGATAGATCTGTCATTTCAGCAGAGCCTTCAACATAGGAGGGATGTGGGTGGCCTTACTGTTATGTGCAAGGCCAATATTGTCAAAATACCACACTTGGATCCACTTCGAGGACAGCGTGAAACAAGCTTTTATGCCACAAGACGGGCAGAAAGCAGCAACTTCACTCTGGCTGTACCCTTCTCCAGAACATCACTCCATCTGAGATCATACATACCCAGGATGACTAGAGTATGGAACACATTCGTACAGCATAATGATGTCAACGAGATAAAGTCAGTTAATCAAATGAAAATGCTGGCCCACAGATGGCTCCAACTTCATCCTGTTCCCTACTTGTATGTCTCATAACAATAAAAATGCTTTCAAATGAGCTGATGTAAGTAACAGCTCTTAGCTTGCCAATAAAGTTAGGAATCCTTAACCTGTAAATAGCTGTCAATAAAGCTAGGGATCCTTAACCTTGTCAAACCCTGTGTAAAAAAAAAAAAAAAAAGAGAGAGAGAGAGAGAGAGACAGACAGACAGAGATGTTTGTCGAACAAGGACCAGTAGAGGAGAGAGAGAGGTAGGCAAGACAGTCTCCAATCTCAGGTGCGATCATTGGACTGATCAAGTGATTGTCTCGTGAACTGCTCCTTCCCCAGCTAGTCCAGGGATGCAGGCAGGGGGGGGGTGCAATAGTGCCACATCTCTGAAACATTGTCTGTATCCACCCTGTCAATTTCTCTCAGTATTTCATATGTTGTTATCATATCCTCCCTTTACCGTCTGTCATCCAGTGTCCTTGTAGGTCAAGTCCCTCAGTACCAGGACTAGTCTTGTTGCAAATGTTGTCACTTTCTCTAGTTTCATGACATGTTTGACCAGGTGTGGTCAAACATGTCATGGTGTTCCATACTTCAATATGGGCCTGACATACACGATGTACAGTGTTGTGAATGGCTCCATACTTAGATGTCGAAACACTATTCTCAGGTTTGCCAGGCACCCTTATGTTGTAATAAAGTTGGTAGAATTACCGACAATATGTAAAGTAAAAGGACACAAGTGCAACTAATGTGACATTTATTGTGGCAACGTTTCGCTCTCCAGGAGCTTTATCAAGCCATTACAAACAATACATGGACACAGAGGGTATAGCACGAAGAAGGGTGTCCAAATAACGTCTGCATGAAATGTCCATTATGTTGCGGTGTCCGACAGATTGTAATAAAGCTCCTGGAGAGCGAAACGTTGCCACAATAAATGTCACATTAGTTGCACTTGTGTCCTTTTACTTTACACCCTTATGCTGCAGCAGTTATTTTATTAATGTGTGCCTCAGGGGTTGTGCTCGGTATGATTCTTACCCCAGGATCCTTTTCCTTGAGTGAGTTTTGCAGACTTTGACCTTTCAGCTTGTACTCCGTCTGCGGTCTCCTTTGTACTTACCCAGTCTCCATAACTTTGCACTTGCTGGAGTTAAACTCCAGGAGCCAATTGTCAGACCAGGCTTGCATCCTGTCCAGATCCCCTTGTAGGCTTACTTTATCCTCTTCCTCTTGTATTCTTCTCATTAGTTTCACATCTTCTGCAAACAGGGACACCTCTGACTATCTCTTCATCATATCATTCACATATATAAGAAATAGCACTGGACCTAGAATTGACCCTTGTGGAACCCCACTTGACACATTCTCCCACTCTGGCATCTCGTCTCTGAGAGACCCACGTGGTTTCCAACCTTTCAAGTATTCTTTGATTTATTGCAGTACTTTCTCTCATATTCCTGTTTGCTCCTCTATGTTTTCAATCAGTCTCTTGTGTGGTACTGTGTAGAAAGCCTTCTTACAGTCTAAGACGATGCAGTCTACCCATCCCTCTCACTCCTGTCTTACTTCTGTTAACTTGTGATAGAACTGTAATAGGTTCCGGATGCAGGATTTCCCTTCCCTGAAGTCGTGCCGGTTATCATGTATTAGTCCATTCCATTCATGGTGCTCCATCACTCTTTTCCTGATAATTTTCTCCATATAATACATGTCAGCAACACTGATCTGTAATTTAGTGTAGCCTGTCTGTTTCATTTCTTAAATATCGTGACTACATTTGCTGTCTTCCCAACCTCTGGCAGTTGCCCTATTTCGAAAGATTTATTGAAGATTGTTGTTAGTGGTACACACAATGCATCTGCTCCCTCTCTCAGGACCCAAGGAGAGATATCTGGGCCTTCGAGATATCTAGATTCCCTAGCTGTTTCTTCGTCTCATCCTCGGTTGTTTGTGGTATGATTGTGGTACGATTGCTATGATATCCGGGGATGCCACAGTCATTCTTTCTTGCCACTCCTCAATCTTATTTGTAATTATATATGTGTTGGTGTACCATACCTTCAACTTCCTGTGTAGGACTATATTCTGGGAGGTGCGTGGTGTTAGTGCTGGCTGTGGGTGTGGTAGGCAGCCCTGAATGTTATGGTAGTCTGCTGGTGCGTCGGGGACTGTGGGCGGTGGGGACGGCAGATGTGGAACATAACTTGGCTCTTGTTATTGTGTTTGGTTGGTGAGGGGTAGTGGGGGTTGATGGGATGCTGTGGGTGGGTCTGTGTGCAGTGGTGTTTGGTGTTCACTTCGATGATGCACTTCCCTGTCTGCCAGAACCTGCCTTCATGTCTCTGGTGTATTCTCACACACTCTCTCTCTCTCTCTCTCTCTCTCTCTCTCTCTCTCTCTCTCTCTCTCTCTTAACTGTTCCTGTTTTATTGAGTTCTGTCGCAGTCAAAGTACACTCGCTTGTATATCTGGGAGCAATTTAACAATAGCTACCGCTGGAGTATTTTGTTTTGTGTCATTTCTGACTTGAATGTCAACTTGATGTGTGTGTGTCAATCTGATGTGTTTGTATGTGTGTGTGGTTTTTGGGTGTGTGTTTTTTGTGTGTGGTTTTGTGTGTGGAAGTGGTAGCGGTATGTAAGCAGCCTCCACATAAACATTGTGTGTTTGTTTACACAGAGTCAGCACAACCCGCGCCTTCTACAAACATCCGAGACTCCCTCAGTCTTGGCTGCAAACACTGTTCCACCTCCCTCACACCTTCCACTACACACCTCCCACCACACACCTTCCACCACACACCTCATACAACACACCTCCCACAACACACCTCCCACTACACATCTCCCACTACACACCTCCCACCACACATCTCCCACAACACACCTCCCACAACATACCTCCCACAACACACCTCCCACTACACATCTCCCACAACACACCTCCCACAAAACACCACCCGCCACACACCTTCCACTACACACCTTCCACTACACACCTCCCACAACACACCTCCCACAACACACCTCCCACAACACACCTCCCACAACACACCTCCCACAAGACACCTCCCACAACATACCTCCCACAAGACACCTCCCACTATACATCTCCCACAACACACCTCCCACAACACACCTCCCACAACACACCTCTCATAACACACCTCCCACAACACACCTCCAATAACATACCTTCGGCCATTCACCTCCACTATACGCCTCTCACAACGCACCTCCCACTACACACCTTCCATCATACGCCTCCCATCATACACCTCCGACTATGCACCTCTCACCACTAACACCTCCGACCACACACCTCCCACTACACATCTCTCACTACACACCATCTCCCTCACACATCTTGCACCATGCACCTCACACCACACACCTCCCTCACACACCTCCCACTACACACCTCCCACCACACACCCACCATACACCTACCATCACACTCATTCCATAACACACCTCTCACTACACACCTCCCTCCACTCACCTCACTCACAAGACTCCCACTATACTCCTCCAGCCAGACACCTCTCTCCACACACCTCCCACTACAAACCTCCCTCACACACCTTCCACCACACACCTCTCACTAAACACCTCCCACCACATACCTCCTACCACACATCTCGCACCACACACCTTCCACCACACAACTCCTATCACACACCTTCCTCACACACCTCACACCACACCCCTCCGACCACTCACCTACCTCACACACCTCCTTCACATTCCTCCCACAACACACCTTCCAGCACACACCTCCCACCACAAACCCTCCCCTCGCATAGCTTCCACCACACACCTCCCATCTTCCACATCTCCCACTACACACCTCACACCACACACCTCTCTCACACATACCTGTCACCACACCCACACAACACACCTCTCTCACTCATCTTCCACTACACACTTCCCACCACACACCTCCCACCACATCCCCCACCATACACCTCTGTTATAAGCCTCTCACTACACACCAGTTACGCTTATATGTCTGCGTCACGTAAATAAGAAGTCCTGGCTCCTGAAGGATAAATGACCTGCCTGTCTAGGGGCATTTATATTATTTAAAATAATAAAAGAAACCGCTCAAGTGCCAGCTTGCACCTTTACATTAAATGTGGAATGTTAATTAGTCAGTATTATTATTATAAGGAAGGACAAAAAACTCACCTGTAATAGTAACGTTTATCATGGTAATGAATATGATATTGTGTATATGGACTTCAGTAAGGCTTTCGATAGAGTTCCACACCAGAGGCTATTGAGGAAACTTAAGGCACACGGAATAGGAGGAGAATTTTTTTTCTGGGTAGAGGCATGGCTGACGAATAGACAGCAGAGAGTTTGCATAAATGGGGAGAAATCAGAATGGGGGCACGTCACAAGCGGTGTTCCTCAGGGGTCAGTTTTGGGCCCGTTGTTGTTCACAATTTACATAAACGACATAGATGAGGGAATAAATAGCGACATAAGCAAATTTGCTGATGATACCAAAATAGGCCGTCCAATTCATTCTAATGAGGACATTAGAGCACTTCAGGATGATTTGAATAGACTGACGCAATGGTCGGAGTAGTGGCAGATGCAGTTCAATATTGACAAATGCAAAGTTCTAAATGTTGGAGAGTTAAATAACCATGCCACATATAAACTAAATAATGTAGATTTTAATACTACTGATTGCGGAAAGGATTTAGGAGTTCTGGTTAGCAGTAATCTAAAACCAAGTCAACAGTGCATAAGTGTTCGCAATAAAGCTAACAGAATTCTTGGCTTCATATCTAGAAGTATAAATAATAGAAGTCCTGAGGTTGTTCTTCAACTCTATATATCCTTGGTGTGAAGGCTTACTCAGCCCTGTAACAACTTCAGACAGTATTACCAAGGCTGGCTCCTCCTCAGGAAAATTAATGTATAGAAAAAGAATAAAAACTGACAAACATAAACACTTTATTATTTAGAAAATATAAAATATAAAACACTTAAATATGAAGTATTAATCCTACATTAAAGAAAATGAAAAATGAAAAATATAAATGATAACTGAATTCAACACTAATATAAATGTATATAAAACGTGGGTGTCTGGTGTTGTTGAAATCGTAGCTGTTGCTGATGATGGGGGGGGGGGAGTCGCAGATGTTGATGACAACCCACTGGCTCGTTCTTCACAGATTTTCAAGCTTTCAATAATCCTTCCAGATGACAGGAAAGCAGGTTTTCTCCACAGCAATGATGAGGGGTTATATCCTGCTACTTGTATACACGAACAGGTAAGTGGATCAAAATTTGGGACATCTCAGAACATTAGTCCATCTCCTTCAATTCTACTCGTTGACTGGCAGGTGACCCTCTCTGTCATCCAAGCTGGAAAGATAGACAGGTTACCCACTGCTTAAGATATCACTCTCCATGATAAGTACAATACCTAAAAGATGTGGTGATTATTACATCAGTCAACCTAGTGCAAGACTGAAAGGACTAAGCTGCATCGCTATTGGGCCGTGCGGACGTGCTGCGCAGTAGCTCCTGATTGAGTTGGCTTTTGCACAGTGTTGACGTGTACTTGGCTCTGTGAAGACCTGTTTGCGCGCTCTCTAGAATTGAAGCAAGATGCCCTCCATCGAGCAACTTTACCAACAGCTTAAGGAAGAACTGAGGTTGGCGAATATGGAAATTCGGCGACTGACCGAGGAAAACAAAAAGATTCGGAGTAGTCCTCCTGTTTTGAGTCCTCAGGTCAAGAAGGGAAACTGGTCAGTGGCTGGACAGCAGGGAAAGAAGTTGACGATCAAGAAGACGAATGGAAAGGTAGAAACGATGAAGAAGAAAGAGACTGCCGTGGAAACTGTTGTGGAAACATCCAATACATTCTCAGTGCTACCCGACGAATGTGAGTTGACTACTGGGAACGACACGACGAAAGACATTAAGGAAGGTAAGAATATTGTTGTTGTTGGGGATAGCCAAGTTAGGTATATGGATAGGGCGTTCTGTTTGAAGGACAGGAGTAGGAGACAGAGAGTTTGCTTTCCTGGGGCTGGGATGGAGGATATTGTTAGCCGTCTGGATGACATCATGAGAGGTAATGGGAGCAATCCTATTATCTGTCTCAGTGCTGGAGGCAACGATGTTGGCAGACGTAGGAGTGAGGACCTGATTAGCAGGTATAGGTCAGCAATAGAAATAATTAGAAGTAAGGGTGGGAACCCTCTCATATGTGGTATTTTGCCAAGGAGGGGAGTTGGAAATGAATGGTTGTACAGGGCAATTGGTGTCAATTGCTGGCTGGACAAATACTGTAAGGAAAATGCGGTAACATTCATAGACAACTGGGACCTCTTCTATGGCAGAAATGACATGTATGCTAGGGACGGGATTCACTTATCTAGGTGTGGGGTGGGAGCACTGGCAACTGCAGTGGAGGGAGCAGTTAGGACTTTAAACTAGGAATAGTTAGTGGTATGGGTTTTGGCAGGAAAACAGTGAAGTCCCAGTGTAGTAATATTACGAGTTCTAGGGGAACTAGTAATAATAAGAACGAGATAGATATTGAAAAGCCAGGGACCTTGGGTGATAAGGACAGTAATAGGTTTAGTAGAAAAATAGAAATGAGCAGGAAGGGTAAAGAGAAAGGAGAGTCTTTCAATGTTTATTATGCTAATTGCCGTAGTGCTAGGAATAAGATGGACGAGTTGAGATTAGTTGCTAGTGTAGGTAACATTGATGTATTTGCCTTAACTGAGACGTGGTTTAATTCAAAAAGTCGGGACATGCCTGCGGAATGTCATATTCAGGGTTTTAAATTGTTCCAAGAAGATAGAAGTATTGGGAGGGGGGGTGGGGTGGCATTGTATGTCCGAGATCGCTTGAACTGTTGCATAAAAACGGGTATTAAGTCTGAAGTAACACATACAGAGTCTGTTTGGATAGAATTTTCAGAGGGGCATGAAAAACTGATTTTAGGAGTGATATACCGTCCCCCAAACTTAGATAGGGACCAAGGGAAACTACTATGGGAGGAAATTGTTAAGGCCACAAGGCACGATAATGTAGTAATTCTAGGAGACTTTAACTTTAGTCATGTTGATTGGAATTTCTTGACTGGGAATTTAGAATCATACGACTTCTTAGAAGTATTTCAGGATTGTTTTTTGAAGCAGTTTGTGACAGAACCTACAAGGGGAAATAGCCTGCTTGACTTAGTTATGTCAAACAATGAATCCCTTGTTAATAATTTAGAAATTTCAGAGGAACTGGGTGCTAGCGACCACAAATCAATTACATTTAGCATTGAATGGAAGTACGATAGTAGCGATAATTCAGTAACAGTCCCAGATTTTCGCTTAGCAGATTACGATGGGCTTAGAGAACACTTATCATCTGTTGACTGGGGTAACGAAGAGAGCTATCAATATGACAGTTTTCTGAACACTATACATGCTGCTCAAGGAGCGTTTATCCCATATAAAGAAATTAGATCAAATAGAAATGACCCAAAATGGATGAATAATAGGCTCAAATATCTACTAAGGCATAATAAAGGAATTTATAGGCGTATCAAAAGAGGTGAGGGTCATCTTATGAATCAGTATATTGACATTAAGAGGGACATTAAAAAGGGGATAAGAAAAGCTAAAAGGGACTATGAAATTAAAGTTGCTAGGGATTCTAAAACTAACCCAAAAAGTTTTTTCCAGGTCTATAGAACAAAAGTTAGAGATAAGATAGGTCCCCTTAAAAATAACTATGGGCACCTTACTGACAAAGAGAATGAAATGTGCTTGATTTTAAATAATTATTTTCTCTCAGTTTTTACACAGGAAGACACTAACAATATTCCAGTAATTAATTTTTACAGTGGGCTAGAAGAAGATAAATTATGTAACATCACAGTCACTAGTGAGATGGTTGTGAAGCAGATAGACAGACTGAAGCAAAATAAGTCGCCGGGTCTTGATGAGGTTTTTTCAAGGGTTCTTAAGGAATGCAAAATGGAACTCTGTGAACCATTAACTAATATTTTTAATTTATCTCTTCAAACAGGTGTAGTGTCTGATATGTGGAAGATGGCTAATGTAATTCCTATTTTTAAAACAGGGGACAAGTCGTTACCGTCAAATTATCGCCCAATAAGCCTGACCTCAATTGTAGGCAAATTACTAGAGTCAATTATAGCTGAGATTATAAGAAGCCATCTCGATAAGCATAGCTTGATTAATGATACTCAGCATGGATTCACAAGAGGCCGGTCTTGTCTAACTAATTTATTAACTTTCTTCAGTAAAGCTTTTGAGGCTGTTGACCACAATAAAGAATTTGATATTATTTACTTAGATTTTAGTAAGGCTTTTGATAGAGTTCCGCACCATAGACTGTTAAAGAAAGTGGCAGCTCATGGCATTGGGGGAAAAGTGCTCTCGTGGATCGAGTCATGGCTCACTGACAGGAAGCAGAGAGTGTCCATAAATGGGGTTAAGTCCGAGTGGGGATCTGTAACAAGTGGCGTTCCACAGGGATCAGTCTTGGGCCCGTTGTTGTTTATAATATATATCAATGATCTTGATGAGGGAATTACTAGTGATATGAGCAAATTCGCCGATGACACAAAGATAGGTAGGATAATTGATTCAAACGTAGATGTTATGGAACTTCAGGAGGATTTAAACAAACTCCATTCTTGGTCAGAAAAGTGGCAGATGCAGTTCAATGTAGATAAATGCAAGGTTCTGAAGCTTGGGAGTGCCCATAATCCTAGTACTTATAAGTTAAATGATGTAGAACTTAGCCATACAGATTGCGAAAAGGACTTGGGGGTTATGGTGAGCAGCAACCTTAAACCAAGACAGCAATGCCTAAGCGTACGTAATAAGGCAAATAGATTACTGGGATTTATATCAAGAAGTGTAAGCAACAGAAGTCCAGAGGTCATACTGCAGCTTTATACATCATTAGTAAGGCCTCACCTAGATTATGCAGCTCAGTTCTGGTCTCCGTATTACAAAATGGACATAAATTCGTTAGAAAATATTCAGCGTAGGATGACTAAATTAATACATAGCATTAGAAATCTTCCTTATGAAGAAAGATTGAAGACTCTTAAGTTACATTCACTTGTTAGACGAAGAATGAGGGGAGACCTGATCGAAGTGTATAAGTGGAAGATAGGTATTAATAAAGGGGATATTAATAAGGTCTTGAGGATGTCTCTCCAAGAGAGAACCCGCAGTAATGGATTTAAATTAGATAAGTTTAGATTTAGAAAGGACATAGGAAAGTATTGGTTTGGAAATAGGGTAGTTGATGAGTGGAACAGTCTACCTAGTTGGGTTATTGAGGCTGGGACTTTGGGTAGTTTCAAATCTAGGTTGGATAAGTACATGAGTGGGAGGGGTTGGATTTGAGTGGGACTTTCACATCAGAGCTTATTTCTTGGGTGGCATTGAAAATTGGGCAAATGTTTTGTTAGTGGGATGAATTGTAAAGGACCTGCCTAGTATGGGCCAGCAGGCCTCCTGCAGTGTTCCTCCTTTCTTATGTTCATATGTTCTTATGTTAAGTTTATTATTGGTCAAAAGTGAAGCTTTCAACCAATAACTCCACTAGAATACAAGGCAGGCATGTACTTACAGTAGTGCTGGGAGCTGTGAGTCTAGTGATTACTGTTTGGACCGGAGTCCCACACGTCACCTTTCGGGGGGGGGGGGAAGAAGGAGGGGAAGGGATAGCGGGAGCTAGACTGACCTTACCTTAACAAGCAGCTGGAAATCAAACTATCACTTTCGGGGTGGGGGTAAAAAAAAGGTGGGAATAGTGGGACCTAGACTTACCTTAACAAGTAGCTGGCAAGCAAACTATCACTTTTGTAGACAGTCTGTACTGTCTGCACAGACAGCCCATGCTGTCTGTCAGCTTAGTTCATATTTTGCACCACTCAGGTGCTGCCATCTATAGGCCTTGCCACTTCAGTATGCCCAGACTTGCCTCACCCTCACTCACACAGCGGCCTAGCAGGAAGACACAAGTACTCCCAGCTCTCTCTCGTGGGCATGGCCCTCCCGGGCCATGGGCACAACACAAGCCTGTGTACCCACTACGACTTAACAATAGAGTAAGAAGCCTCCGAAGACGTATCATTCACACCCTGCTACCATATACCAAATAATCTTTTTTTCGTTATGTTGGTACCAGCGGTGATTGCAGCGTTGTGTTTACCCTGAGAGAGGAAGGAGAGGTATGAAGTCATCTTCACTTCATCATCCCATACAAGCGCATCCGTCTCTCACCAAGTTATCCTGATGTCGTGTCTGCACGTTTGAGCATCCAGACACAGGTTCAAGCAGGATCCAGGCCGAAATTTGCCGAAATTCTCCGAGAATTGTAAGTGGCGTCACAGTGACCCCACACTACAGTGACTCCACGCTACAGTGTCCCACGCTGTTTCTCAAGTCACGTGTTCAGCGTCACTTGTATGTTGCTGTTGTTGTTCAGCTCAGCACAGCTGTTTCAGCAAGCCAGAGGTGAGTTTTGTGGTGATTCCTGCATCCAGTGTGTTTCCCTGCGTTTGTGGGTGGGAGGAGGAGAGACCGCCAGATGCTCCCTCGCCATACACTCACCTACGCTCCTCGCCACCACACTACCATACACTCACCACTGCCCACTCCCTCTGCTGTGTTTTCTGCTGTTTTCCATGTGAATTCATTGCCAGAGCTGTGTATCCGAGTGCCCGAGGCCACTCGAAGCTACATGGATCAGCATGCCACGTAGATCACGACACCACGTGGATCACGATGCCACGTTGGGTGTGGGCGATGTCACGTGGATCTACCAGCCACGTGAGTTACCAGATGTCCCAGGCCACATGTTGTGGTCTGCTGCCCGCATCACATTGACGTCACCCACGATGCTGCCCGACTTCATGACGTCACGATGTCTGCCTGACGTCACCTCGAGATGTCTGCTGACGTCACCTCGAGATGTCTGCTGATGTCACCTCATGATGTCTGCCAGACGTCACCTCGAGATGTCTGCTGACGTCACCTCGAGATGTCTGCTGACGTCACAGTGCTGCTGACGTCACCTCGAGATGTCTGCTGATGTCATCACGCCTGACATCACAAGATGTCACATCGAGTGTTTCTAGTAATTATTTCCATATTGTCGAGAAGATTGAGAGAAAATATATGTCGTGTGTTAATTAATTCCTCTCAGTCAGTGTTCTCACATGTACCGTGGTGTGTGTGTAAAGTTTCCATGTGTCCAGTGAGGTCTGAGCTAGACCTGACTAGCACCACTGTGTTAAGTCACCCGTGTGACCAGTGTGTTTGACAGCTGATTACTCAGCCCTGAGCGTATGAGCCCTCTTGTACAGAAAGCCTTTATGCTCATCGCTCGTGTTGTTCTGCAGAATCGTACCTGCTACGATTCCCATCGAGATTTGTTTCACTTCACCTCCAGACCGTCAGAGTGCAGTTATATGTAGAGAAACAAGTCTGGGGACGCTTAGACTAACCCCTGCTATAACTCCAAATGTCGAGAGATGATACTCGTCAAGCCGCAGGCAGGCCTGTCGGCAGGCGCTGTGTCAGCCTCGTGTCACAAGCTTCAGTCAGCAGCCTGCACAAAGAAGATGTCACTTTGACTGCTAGCTCGCTCACTGCAGTCTGGTATATGATGTTACGACTCCCAGATGTTTCGCCCAGTCGTCTCCGCCACGACTCGCTCCACAACTCGCTCCACGCTCACCGGCAGTGACAGCCCAGCGACAGTATCAGTCGAGAAGTGTCCTCCTGAGTCGCTTGCCAGAAGTCCTGCCCAGTTGCCGAGTTTGTAGACGCCTCACTCGAGGGCACCAGCATGTTGTGCCCCAGGTTGAGTGAAACCTGCAGTGACTCCTACGATGTCTGCTTCACCATTCCAGAGGAGACCGTAACTTGTTACATCACAGCTCAGCCACAGTGATGTCTCCCGTGTTCCAGTATCTGTCCAGACACAGGAAGGCATGCAGTGATGCCCTTCGACGCTCACTGCCTATGACCACGATATTTAGCACACCCCACATGTTTTTTCTTCCCTCCCTGTAGGAAGTTTTTTTTCCATGTTCATATGTATATATATGTTGTTATTCTGTGTTCTGTGCCCCGTTCCTACGAGAGAGAGACCGAGTTTCTTTTACCACCAGTATTGTCGCATCGGGACGATGCGCGGTAGGTGGCCGAGCGTATGTAGACAGCCTGTACTGTCTGCACAGACAGCCCATGCTGTCTGCCAGATTAGTTCATATTTCGCGCCACTCAGGTGCTGCCATCTATAGGCCTTGCCATTTCAGTATGCCCAGACTTGCCTCACCCTCACTCACACAGCGGCCTAGCAGGAAGACACAAGTACTCCCAGCTCTCTCTCATGGGCATGGCCCTCCATGGGCACAACACAAGCCTGTGTACCCACTACGACTTAACAATAAAGTAAGAAGCCTCCGAAGATGTATCATTCACACCCCGCTACCATATACCAAATAATCTTTTTTCCGTTATACTTTCGGGGAGGGGGAAAAAGGGGAAGGGGGATAGCGGGAGCTGGACTTACCCTATCTTAACAAGTAGCCGGCAATGAAACTATTGTTACTATATCGCTACTCTTATCTATTGAACTTTTCCCTCACACTCCCCCATACCAAGACTTATAGTCAAGGAGTATAAGAAGAATAGGCGAGGAAAAAGTTCTAACATGTGAAAGTCGCATCAGCCAACAAATCTTCTACTGACTGTCACGACTTAACCAGTCAGAGAAATAAATGGATGAACCATTGATATACACAATATGGAACTTAAAAGCCTGGAGTGCCAATGTCCACCTCAAGAGGCGACTGTTGGTTCCCTTAAAAGTTTCTAGGTATATCAAAGGTTTGTGGTCCGTTTCTAAAATGAATTCTTTTCCCAGCAAATAAAATTTAAGTTTGGAGATACCCAACACAAGGGCTAAACATTCCTTTTCTATTGTGGAGTATCTCGTTTCTGTGGGAAGGAGTTTCCGGCTTAGGAAGCATAAAGGGAAGGGAGTACCATCATGGTATTGTAGCAACACTGCACCTAAGCCAGTATTGGAGGCATCAGTTCTTAAACAAAATGTTTTATTAATATTTGGAATCTTACAGGGTCTTTCGAGAAGATATTTTTGATCTCATTAAACTTTTCCCAAGCTATGTCGGAAAGTTCAAGAGGTTCCTTCACAGACTTTTTAAGGAAGTCGGATAAGATGCCTGTAAGATCAGTAAGGTTTGGGATAAACCGTGCATAAAAATTTACAGAACCAAGAAAGCTACGCATGAGCTTCTTGGTTTTGGGGAATTTAAATTCTAATAAAGCTTTGATCTTACTGGGGAGAGGCTGCAGAGAGTTATTAGAAAGTATCAGTCCAAGATATCTAATCTTGTTATACCCAAGGAAGCATTTCTTCGGCTTGGCAGTGAGGCCATGTGAGCGTAACCCACGCAAAACTGATGTTAATGTTTGGATATGTTCGCCCCACGTAGATGTCATTACGTAAATGTTATCAAAATAAACTGAAACATTTGGCATATTACCCAAGACCTTTCTCATCAGTCTCACGTAGGTAGCACAGGCAGTTACAAAACCGAAGGGCATAGTTCTATACTGCATCAGTCCTTGGTGTGTAGGAAAAGCGATGTACTGCTTAGAAGAAGGGTCTAACATTACTTCATGATATGCCTGCGCAATATCAATCTCTGAAAAGAAGGAAGCGTCATAAAATTTGTGTAGATCGCTATCTATTAAGGACATAGGCTCAGCATCCCACCGAGTTATAGCATTAAGGCCTCTGAAGTCAATAGCAAGTCTATATGAATTATCCTCCTTCTTAACCATGACTACTGGTGAGCAATATGCAGATACTGAAGGTTCAATGATCTTTAGTTTTAAAAATTTGTCTACCTCTCGGTCAAATGCATCCCTAAGGTGAACTGGAACTGGGTATAATTTTCGTTTGATAGGATTGTCCGTCACTAAGTCAATCTTATGGACTACCGTGGAGGTAGCACCTGGAATATCAGTAAAGACGTCTGAAAAGTTACTCACACATTGAAGTAGTTCAAGTCTCTTATGGTCATCCAAAGATTCATTAATATTAATGTTGGTTGTGCCCAAGTGGTCAAGAGTCACCAAGTCATGTAGTTCTTCATCATAGTCTAAGTTAGAGGTGTCAATTACACACACCTTACATTCTTCAGTTGTCTTATCAAGTTCGTGTGGAAAAACTATTAAGGCAGTTAACCGAATTTCTTCGGTAATATTTCTTAAGGATGTTGATATGATAAAGCTTAGGTTTCCCCTTGACTTCTATGAGGTAGTCAACTTTCCCACAAATTTTTAATACTTTATATGGACCTTTCCATGCTACTAATAATTTATTTGACTTGATAGGCAAAAGTACAAGAACTTCATCTCCTACTTTAAAACTTCTCATCTGACTTTTGGAATCAAAATAGGTTTTGTACTGTTCCATTGACAAGCTTAGGTTTTTCGAAACTATGTCAGAGGTCTCCTCAAGTTTGGATCTAAGGTCAAGGAGAAACTGGTAAGAAGACTGAACCTCAGCACTCACCTCCTCATTAGCCCATAAGTCATGAAGGATGGACAATGGGCCTCTGGCCTGTCTACCATAGAGAAGTTGAAAAGGTGAAAACCCCAAAGAGTCACTGGGAACTTCCCTCATGGCAAACAAAGCACAGGGTAGGTAACGATGCCACTCCTTAGGTTTAAGGGAGCAAAGTTTCCTTAAAATGTACTCTAGAATCGAATGCTGGCGCTCAATCCTCCCATTACAGCTGGGATGATAAGGTGTGGTGAAGAGAGGCTTCACTCCCAGAAGTTGGTATAGATGTTGCATTAAGTCAGATGTGAATTGTGTCCCAAGGTCAGACAAAATTTCTCTATGGATGCCCACTCTGGAGAAGATGAACAAAAGGTCTTCAGCCACCTCTGTAGTAGTTATGGTTTTTAAGGGAACGGCTTCAGGGAAGCTCGAAGCATAATCAACTTATGTTAATATATATTTATGTCCCCCAGATGAAAGTGGAGATAAAGGACCAACGATGTCAATAGCTACTCTTTCAAAAGGTACCGTAAAGACTGGCATTTTGACCATAGGTACTCGCCTGGTATCTCGGGAGGATGACAGTTGGCAAACTTTACACGATCTACAATAGGTAGTGACATCTGAGGACATTATAGGCCAAAAATAGATTTCCCTAATTTTATTTAAGGTTTTACGATGCGAGAAATGTCCGGCCACTGGCAGGTCATTAGCCATTTTAAGAACAGTCTCTCTGCATTGACTTGGAACAACTAAGATGGAATAGTGTATTTCATCTGAATTTAATTTGAATACTGACTTGTACAAGATACCTTTTATATATTCAAATTTATATGAAAAGTTTTTCCTTTGGATAACTTGATTTTGTTTAGCGGCATTATGGCAATTCTGAAGAGAAGGGCAATTACGTTGTAAATTGACAAAGGAGTCCTCCGATATATCTAAAGGCTTAAAGTCAGGGAAAATCAAAGGATGGATAGTAGGAGAAGCCTGGGCTTTGGTCTGAGCCCTAGTCAAGACCTTTATAGTATCGGAGGTGATATCTTCACTTTCATCTAACAAGTGAACCGGTGATCCTACTACCTCGCTTTCGAGAGTAGCATCACTGGTTTTTAATCCCACATGAATCTCGCGAGATATTGTCTCATCTGAACTTTCGAGGGGCTTCTCTGATTCTACAGGAAGAAGATCTGAAAAGCTTATGTCCACCTTTGGTGATGAAAGGCCAATCTCAGAGGGAAGAATGGCACCTTTTACATTACCTATTAGTACGGAGCAAGAAGTGATGGGAGCTAGTGCGGCTTCAGACCAACCTGTGAACCATTTAGACGTAATGTGACAACAGATAGTAGGAAAAGTGTCCGTACGGCCCAAGTAGTCTGAAAGTATAGCAGAGGAATGAGTTTCTTTAAGGTTAGGGAACAGCTTATCAGAAATGACTATACATGTGCATCCAGTGTCTCGTAAAATGGTAGATACATTAAGTCCATTAACTGTTCCTAAACAGAAGGGCGCTTGGTCATTACAGTCTTTAAAACATCTTCCAACTTTTTGGACCTTCTTAGAAGGACAATCTGAACGTTTATGTCCCTTAACATCACACAAATGACAAACAGGAATAAAAGAAGTCATTTTACTTTCCACTAAAGGCTTTGATTTCTTAAGGTTTGATGAACCCTTGCCCTTAGGGTTCGATCCCTTTAGGTCTTTATAGGAATTGTGAGCCTCAGCATGCAGGTCAGCAGCCTCAGCAACTTCCTCAGCTTTAATCAGGTTACATTTTCTAATGAATGTTTGTATCTGGTGAGGAAGAGCTGTCAGGAACTGGTCAGCAACTATGAAGTCTCTAAGAGATTCATAACTGTGATCAATTCCTGAACTCTCTATCCAAAAGTCGAACAAACGAAAGAGTGTTACATGTAACTGCTGAAAGTTCTGGCCAGGCTGTAAGGTGGCATACCTGAAATCATTCCTGTAAGAATTAGTGGTTTTTTGATATGCATTAAGGATTGCCTTCTTCAGTAGGTTATAATTACATATAATGTCCTGCGACAAAGTTGCATAGATATTCAAAGCTGTACCAGAAAATAACATTCCTAACCTGGTAGCCCAGGTGTCAGCAGGCCATTCACAGAGGGTAGCGGTATTTTCAAACCTGATAATGTATGAAGTTATGTCTTCCCCCTCTGTGAAGGGAGGTAAATTAGGTGTTTGAAAATGTACACTAGCTGCATGATGTTCAATTACTCCTTCCTCTAATTGTTGTTGTGTAAGAGTTAACTTTTTATTCTCTAATTCAAGGTGAGCTTTTTTGAGCTCGCGATCCTTTTCTCTCTCTATTAACTCAAGTTCTCTAGCTTTTTCCTCAACTTCTCTATCCTTTGCTCTTTCCTCAAGTTCTCTTATTTTAGCCTGTTCCTCACGTATTTTAGCCTGTTCCTCACGTATTTTGGCCTGTTCCTCACGTTCTCTAGTTCTTCACGATCAAGTCTATCACGCTCCTTTTTGTCTCCTCTTTCTATTTCTAACCATCTTTCTTGGATTTCTTTCTTAATTCTCTATCTCTCCTTTATCTCTTCTCTTTTGATTCTCTCTCTCTACTTTTCTTCTTCTCTTTCCCTTTCTAACTGTCTCTCTTCTCTCTCAATTCTCTCTCTTTCAAGTCTTTCCTGGATCTTAGCACTAATGAAAGATTCTAAATTTTTCCCTGTTATTCCTAACTTACTTCCAGCGTTCATCCAAAACTGGTATTCCTCCATACTTGCAAGAATAACTTAAACTATCAGAGGAAATGAAACGGGTATTAAAGAAAATGGAGGGTTCAATTCCTGCTCTGCTCATACTGTAAATAAACCAGACGGCTCGGTGCCTACTTCAATTAAACAATATGTATTAATTAAAACGAAGGGTTCTATGCCGGCTCCGAGCAAACAGTAAGTAGAATGGGGTCACTTGACCATCCAATCTTCTCACCAACAAATCAAGAGTGTCCTATGATAGTTCCCTTGATATAATAAAGAGCTCAATGAAACAAATTGTCACTGGAAAATCTCGGGTCCCTAGAGTCTAATCCTCCAAAGTGCTTCAAGCTCACACAAAAATAGATGGCAGAATTAACTAGTATTCCTGCCTTGACTTGACTTACAATAAATTGAGACTATAACAATCACCAAATCTTTTAAATACCTGTACTGTAGTCCTACCATAGAGAATGATTACTCATGGCTGGTGGTAACCGTCTGTGGTATGCGGCGTTGAAGTTCCAATGGTAGATTCGAGATGGAGTTGAATCTTGATTCAGTAGAGTTGATCCTGGCAAGGTCGCCACTTGTGAAGGCATACTCAGCCCTGTAACAACTTCAATCAGTATTACCAAGGCTGGCTCCTCCTCAGGAAAATTAATGTATAGAAAAAGAATAAAAACTGACAAACATAAACACTTTATTATTTAGAAAATATAAAATATAAAACACTTAAATATGAAGTATTAATCCTACATTAAAGAAAATAAAAAATGAAAAATATAAATGATAACTGAATTCAATGCTAATATAAATGTATATAAAACGTGGGTGTCTGGTGTTGGTGACACTGCGTGTTGTTGAAATCGTAGCCGTTGCTGATGAAGGGGGGGGGGCGGGGGAGTCGCAGATGTTGATGACAACCCACTGGCTCGTTCTTCACAGATTTTCAAGCTTTCAATAATCCTTCCAGATGACAGGAAAGCAGGTTTTCTCCACAGCAATGATGAGGGGTTATATCCTGCTACTTGCATACACAAACAGGTAAGTGGATCAAAACTTGGGACATCTCAGAACGTTAGTCCGTCTCCTTCAATTCTACTCATTGATTGGCAGGAGACCCTCTCTGTCATCCAAGCTGGAAAGATAGACAGGTTACCCACTGCTTAAGATATCACTCTCCATGATAAGTACAATACCTAAAAGATGTGGTGATTATTACATCAGTCAACCTAGTGCAAGACTGAAAGGACTAAGTTTATTATTGGTCAAAAGTGAAGCTTTCAACCAATAACTCCACTAGAATACAAGGCAGGCATGTACTTACAGTAGTGCTGGGAGCTGTGAGTCGAGTGATTACTGTTTGGACCGGAGTCCCACACGTCACCTTTCGGGGGGGGGGGGGGGGAAGAAGGAGGGGAAGGGATAGCGGGAGCTAGACTGACCCTACCTTAACAAGCAGCCGGCAATCAAACTATCACTTTCTGGGTGGGGGGAAAAAAAAAGGTGGGAATAGCGGGAGCTAGACTTACCTTAACAAGTAGCCGGCAAGCAAACTATCACTTTCGGGGAGGGGGAAAAAGGGGAAGGGGGATAGTGGGAGCTGGACTTACCCTACCTTAACAAGTAGTCAGCAATGAAACTATTGTTACTATATCGCTACTCCCATCTATTGAACTTTTCCCTCACACTTGGTTAGGCCTCATTTAGACTATGCTGCTCAGTTCTGGGCACTGTATTACAGAATGGATATAAATGCTCTGGAAAACATACAAAGGAGGACGACAAAGATGATCCCATGTATCAGAAATCTTCCCTATGAGGATAGACTGAAGGCCCTGAATCTGCACTCTCTCGAAAGGCGTAGAATTAGGGGGGATATGATCGAGGTGTATAAATGGAAAACAGGAATAAATAAAGGGGATGTAAATAGAGTGCTGAAAATTTCCTGCCATGACAGGACTCGCAGCAATGGTTTCAATTTGGAAAAATTCAGATTCAGGAAGGATATAGGAAATCACTGGTTTGGTAATAGAGTTGTGGGTGAGTGGAACAAGCTTCCGAGTACAGTTATTGAGGCTAAAACGTTGTGTTGTTTTGAAAATAGGTTAGATAAATACATGAGTAGGCGTGGGTGGGTGTGAGTTTGACCTGACCAGCTTGTGCTGCTGGGTCTGGTACAATGCTCCATCCTTGAGTGGGGATGACCAGACTGGGTGGGTCATTGGGATAATCCGGGGGGTGGGTCATTGGTCTAATCCGAGGGGGGGGGACATGGACCTGCTCCACATGGGTCAGTAGGCCTGTTGCAGTGTTTCTTCTTTCTTATGTTCTTATACACAATCTGCAATCTACTCTAAATACAACATCACCGCACGCAGTTAGCCTATACCCAGTGCTTACCTTAGCTCACTATCACACTGTTACTAGTGAGTACAACAAATTATATAAACATTTATAAACTAGGAGGCTCCATGACACCACTTTTCCCCTTCCCTTGCTGCCAGTCTGTCTACCAGCAGGCAAAAACACTGCACAAGTACTCTCCCAAAACTTAAACAGGCCTCTGCACACTAGAGGTCTTACAGGTAAACATGAGAGCACTTAACACAAATAAAATTACCTATAGTATATACTAAAAAAAAAACTCATCCACTCACCTGCTCACACACCTATGTCTTGCACCATCTGCTGTGCTTCACCTACTGCACAAAACACATGACTAAACCCATCTTAGTAGGAACCAGTTACCGCCCTCCCACCCATGACCAGTTCTTAGAGGATTTTCCGAGAGTCTTGTCCGGATTTAATAATAATTGCAAGACAACAATACTGGGAGACTTCAAAACTGTTTTCAACAGCAAAATAACGGGCTACGTAAAAGGTATAAGCAAATTCTGGATTTAAATATTTACACTCAACTAATTAATACACCAACTCGGATCACACAGTTCTCAGACACCACAATTGACCACATACTTTGTAACCGCTCTGAGAACATTAGTCAGTCAAGCGGCATTACCACGGGCCTTAGTGATCATTTCATCGTTTACTGTACCAGGAAAATCACTAGGGAATGGATAGGCCTACACAGGACAATAAAATATTAGGGCAACAATTGTGACTGACAGAGATGACAAGTTACACGGACGTAAATGATGTCTGGGAAAAATTCAAAACAATGTTCACTGCCATCCTTGATAATATTGCACCAGTTAAAGTGGTTAAAATTAAACGAAGAACTGAACCCTGGATGACTACTGAGATATTAGATAATATGAAATTCAATGACCAGTTGCTAAAAAGATTTAAGGCAAACAGACAGGATATTGCAGTGCTATATGAATTCCAAAGGTTGAGGAACAGAGTGCAGAGGCTTATACAAGACGCAAAGGCAAGGCAATATTGCTCAAAAATCAAAGAGTACAAGAATAACCGTAGAAAGCTCTAGCAACATCTAAAACAGATGGGGTATAGCCATGGACCCGAAGATAGGTCTAACATTGTACTAAATGTCGATAACGACATATGTCACGAAACAACTGAAGTGGTAAATTGTTTTAATTCATACTACTCAACTGTTGCATCAACACTAGTAAGTAAACTACCAGCTGCAACAAATACCTTTAACACAGACTATGATAAGTTTAAAACATACTATACCAATAAAGGGGTAACCCCAAACAGTTGTCAACTAGTAAGTGTATCCCATGATTTCGTACAAAAAGAACTAGGCAGGTTAACCCCAACTAAGAGCATCGATCCAGATAACACTTCTCACCACACACCTTCCATTACACACCTCACACCTCTCACCACAAACCTTCCACTACACACCTCACACCTCTCACCACACACCTTCCACTACACACCTCACACCTCTCACCACACACCTTCTGCTGCACACCTCACACCCCACATTCCAACAGTTTTTTTTTAATTAAGTCGAATTTTAAGCTTGTGTAACTTGAGCAGTGCAAAGGAAAACTGGAAAACAAATGAAATGTGATTAGGAAAGTTAACCGAGGACATTTTAAAGAGCTGATGAAATAAAATCTCAGTAAACAGGTGACAAGGTCGTTGATAAGTGTCCAGCTGCCATGTATGCATTTTCCTCAAAATTACAAACACATTTCATAGTGCACAAGTTGTCTTCACATTAATGTAGCACCTCCAGGCTCATGCAACAAACAGTTTTGAGAGCGAGTTACACTATTTATAAGTTAGGGCATACGAAAGTATTGTTTTTCTATAGTTACCAGCATAGCATACACAGTTTCTTTGATCGTAGTAGACTAGAGAGAACGACTTATTGTAATTCTTGCCATATACTCACACAAGCCGCCAGGCTACCAATTTGTCATAGTATTGTTTTATGTATTACGTGTATATAATATCTAGCGTGTTTCTTACATAATATTCATAAAACGTCATAGATAGATTAATGGAAATGTTTATAATATTGTGAAGCGCCCCAGAGTGATTATTATTATTATTATTATTATTATTATTATTATTATTATTATTATTATTATTATTATTATTATTATTATTATTATTATTCGTCTAATGTTATTGAGTCTTTAACACTAGTGAGACTCTCTTAGCTACTTCTTCGCCTGGTGTAGCTACTTGTACATTGTAACAATGCCAAATAGTGATTTTAACATGCCAGCACACAGGGGCGTACCTCAGGTATGGCAGGCATGGCACTTGCCCAGGGTGCCACTGAGCAGTTTTTATTGTTGCTGTTGTAGATTCGCCGGTATAATCGCCCGGCCTGGGACTTTTCCAAGAGGTAGCCCGCTTTGGCTCCCTATCGTGGGAGTGTCTCAGAGCAATGTCTGCCATGGGAGGAGGTACAAGGACCTCTTCGTCTCCTGGGACCAGCTGTCTCCAGGCCTAGCCCCGTTCCCTGCCCAACGGGGCTAGCAGGAAGAACCTAGGCACCTTGGGCCGCCACAAACCCCGCCTACACTGGGCTCGAAGGGTGTGGCAGCTGCATAGCAACAGACGATGTCAGGAGGTGCAAAGGCAGCAAGCACTACAGGATAGGCGAGCACCAGACGAGCCTGGCCCATGGCGGAGCTGATAGAGTAGAGAAACTCTAGAAAGTCATCAAAGGTAAGGTGGTACAATGTTGAATAGTGTTCTTTACAATTACAATTACATAAACTGTTAATGTGCATTTCCTATTCATATTACTAATAATTTTGTATGTGCGAGTGTTCAGTTATCTGGTTGGTATTTGGCGATACGTCTGGTGAGATATCAGGTCTGTAGGTGAGATGCATGGTGGTATAAAACCTCTTCACGTAACACGGCGCTCCTGCATCATGGGCACATAAGACAACACTGTGCCAACATTCGTGGGCCTCGGCTGTTCAATCAAATTTCGGAAATTCTGCTGGAACTGGCGCAGAAGTCTTCAAGAAGAAACGCGATAACCATCATTTGTCATAAATTCAAGTTGAGATCGCTATAAGGGCCAGCGGACCTCCAACAGCAGCAGCCTGAGGAACCAGTCAGTCAACAGGAAAGTCTGGCTTGGGCTGGGTTGCGGGAGTAGGAGAGCTCTTTGTAACAAGTCACAGGTATATCAGAGGTATTTTTATACGTAGTACTACATGTTTCATTTTACTTATTTACATGGAAGTGTGTTTTGAGGGATGAGCTAGCTCTTTTATATATACAATAAGATGTTAGTTGAGAGAATTTGGGCTAATTGTCCAGTATGATGGTCTGGCAGTGTGGTCACAAGTCACCTTGTTTATATTGTTGTGTTTACCATAAACTTATTTTAGCACAGTCATTTTGTTAGTATTTTTATCCCGACAAAATGAGACTAGTCACGAGGGAGCATTCACCAAATTCAACTTCAATAACAAAAACATAAAGTGGGATGCAAGTAAACCAAGTCCTAACCGATATAAGCTGGGAAGATATACTAAGCAACACAGACCCAAACTTATGCCTAGAACAGATTAACTCGGTGGCACTCGATGTATGCACAAGGCTTATTCCTCTAAGAAAAAGGAGGAGTAGATGTAAAATAGAAAGAGACAGGCGCTCCCTTTACAGGCGACGGAAAAGAATAACAGAGCGGCTAAAAGAGGTCAATATATCTGAAATGCGCAGGGAGACACTGGTCAGAGAAATAGCAAGCATCGAACTTAAGCTAAAAGAATCCTTTAGGAGTCAGGAATCGCGGGAAGAACTAAAAGCTATAAATGAAATCGAAAGAAACCCAAAGTATTTCTTCTCCTATGCCAAATCAAAATCGAGAACAACGCCCAGTATTGGGCCCCTACTTAAACAAGATGGGTCCTACACAGATGACAGCAAGGAAATGAGTGAGCTACTCAAGTCCCGATATGACTCAGTTTTTAGCAAGCCGCTAACCAGACTGAGAGTCGAAGATCAAAATGAATTTTTTATGAGAGAGCCACAAAATTTGATTAACACAAGCCTATCCGATGTTATCCTGACGCCAAATGATTTCGAACAGGCGATAAATGACATGCCCATGCACTCTGCCCCAGGGCCAGACTCATGGAACTCTGTGTTCATCAAGAACTGCAAGAAGCCCCTATCACGAGCCTTTTCCATCCTATGGAGAGGGAGCATGGACACGGGGGTCGTCCCTCAGTTACTAAAAACAACAGACATAGCCCCACTCCACAAAGGGGGCAGTAAAGCAACAGCAAAGAACTACAGACCAATAGCACTAACATCCCATATCATAAAAATCTTTGAAAGGGTCCTAAGAAGCAAGATCACCACCCATCTAGAAACCCATCAGTTACACAACCCAGGGCAACATGGGTTTAGAACAGGTCGCTCCTGTCTGTCTCAACTACTGGATCACTACGACAAGGTCCTAAATGCACTAGAAGACAAAAAGAATGCAGATGTAATATATACAGACTTTGCAAAAGCCTTCGACAAGTGTTACCATGGCGTAATAGCGCACAAAATGCGCGCTAAAGGAATAACAGGAAAAGTCGGTCGATGGATCTATAATTTCCTCACTAACAGAACACAGAGAGTAGTCGTCAACAGAGTAAAGTCCGAGGCAGCTACGGTGAAAAGCTCTGTTCCACAAGGCACAGTACTAGCTCCCATCTTGTTCCTCATCCTCATATCCGACATAGACAAGGATGTCAGCCACAGCACCGTGTCTTCCTTTGCAGATGACACCCGAATCTGCATGACAGTGTCTTCCATTGCAGACACTGCAAGGCTCCAGGCGGACATCAACCAAATCTTTCAGTGGGCTGCAGAAAACAATATGAAGTTCAACGATGAGAAATTTCAATTACTCAGATATGGTAAACATGAGGAAATTAAATCTTCATCAGAGTACAAAACAAATTCTGGCCACAAAATAGAGCGAAACACCAACGTCAAAGACCTGGGAGTGATTATGTCGGAGGATCTCACCTTCAAGGACCATAACATTGTATCAATCGCATCTGCTAGAAAATTGACAGGATGGATAATGAGAACCTTCAAAACTAGGGAGGCCAAGCCCATGATGACACTCTTCAGGTCACTTGTTCTATCTAGGCTGGAATATTGCTGCACTCTAACAGCACCTTTCAAGGCAGGTGAAATTGCCGACCTAGAAAATGTACAGAGAACTTTCACGGCGCGCATAACGGAGATAAAACACCTCAATTACTGGGAGCGCTTGAGGTTTCTAAACCTGTATTCCCTGGAACGCAGGAGGGAGAGATACATGATTATATACACCTGGAAAATCCTAGAGGGACTAGTACCGAACTTGCACACGAAAATCACTCACTACGAAAGGAAAAGACTTGGCAGACGATGCACCATCCCCCCAATGAAAAGCAGGGGTGTCACTAGCACGTTAAGAGACCATACAATAAGTGTCAGGGGCCCGAGACTGTTCAACTGCCTCCCAGCACACATAAGGGGGATTACCAACAGACCCCTGGCAGTCTTCAAGCTGGCACTGGACAAGCACCTAAAGTCAGTTCCTGATCAGCCGGGCTGTGGCTCGTACGTTGGTTTGCGTGCAGCCAGCAGCAACAGCCTGGTTGATCAGGCGCTGATCCACCAGGAGGCCTGGTCACAGACCGGGCCGCGGAGGCATTGACCCCCGAAACTCTCTCCAGGTAAACTCCAGGTATTCAATATCAAACCTATGAGACTCGTATTCACACAATGAAAAGGAAATGAGTGAAATTAAGTAGGGTAGAGAATGCAGGAAAATTTTTCACTCCAGTAGAAGGCCGCGAAGACCAGCTAACTGACATTAATAATAATAATAATAATATGTTTATTTCTACAAGAACATGAACAAGGTATACCAGCCTAGCCGACATCAATGACATACTACTACTATATAGAAAGCAGATTGTGATGAATGGTTTGAAAAACCGACAAGTTGAAGATTGAGACACTTATGCAACATATGGGAATCTTTATTCAGGAAACGTTTCGCCACACAGTGGCTTCATCAGTCCGATACAAAGTAGAAAGGCGTAAGGAGAGGAGGAGTTTGAGGTAATCAGTCCCTCAGCCTGGAGTCGAAGTGTTCAGTCCACCACTCTTGTAGAATGTACAGCATAGGGCCGTAGACGTGGCTTATATACTGTAGTGAGGTGAGGCGAAGCAGGAGGAGGTGAGGTCATAGTGGTACCATCCACTAGTCGAAGTAGGTCTTCGTCCGAAGGTTGGATGGGCATTTCGGGCACATTAGGTCAGTTTTGTTCAAGGATGCGACCCACACCAGTCCACTAGCACCCAGGTACCCATTTTATCCTGTAAGGTGAACAGGTAGAGCAGGTGTCTTATGAAAACACGTCCCTAATGTTTTCCAGCCATACCGGAGATTCGAACTCCGGACCTCAGTGTGTGAGCTGAGCACGCTAGCGATCGAGCTAAGGGACACCAATAGTACTAGTCATATAGATTTCGAAAAAGAAATGTATAACATTTCCACTAACTTAGCATAGGGAACAGACTCTTGGAATATCCTATTTATATAATGCAAAGTACCACAAGCACGAACCCTCAGTATTCTTTGAAGAAAGAATACTTAGCCAAGATCTAGGTGAAATTGTAGATGAATGGTTCAGAGAACCGACATGTTGATAAATTAGACACATGTGCAACTCTTGGGTATCTTTATTGAGGAAACGTTTCGCCACACAGTGGCTTCATCAGTCCATACGTAGGAAAAACTTGAAGAACAGGAGGAGAATGAGGTAATCAGTCCCTCAACCTTGAGTCGATGTGCTCAGTCCATCAATCTTGAATAGAATACGGCATATGAGCGGAGAAGCAGCTTATAAACCGTATGGCAGGAGAGGTGCAGCAGTCATAGGTGGTGTCACATTTGTTCAATGTGGAAGTAGGTCGTGCCCAAGAATTAGGCAAGCGAAGAATTCCTAAGTATTAAGATCCCAAGAAGTTGCAGTGTCTGACAGGATTGTAGATGAATGGTTCACAGAGCCGACATGTTGATAAATTAGACACAAGTGCAACTCTTGGGTAGCTTTATTAAGGAAACGTTTCGCCACACAGTGGCTTCATCAGTCCATACACAGGAGAAGCTTGAAGAACAGGAGGAGAATGAGGTAATCAGTCCCTCAACCTTGAGTCGATGTGGTCAGTTCATCAATCTTGAGTAGAGTACGGCATATGAGCGGAGAAGGAGCTTATAAACCGTAGGCAGGAGAGGTGCAGCAGTCGTAGGTGTTGTCACATTTGTCCAATGTGGAAGTAGGTCGTGCCCAAGGGTTAGGCAAGCGAAGAATTCCCAAGAATTAAGATCCCAAGAAGTTGCAGTGTCTGACAGGATTGTAGATGAATGGTTCACAGAACCGACACGTTGATGAATTAGACACATGTGCAAATCTTGGGTATCTTTATTAAGGAAACGTTTCGCCACAAAGTGGCTTCATCAGTCCATACACAGAAGAAGCTTGAAGAACAGGAGGAGAATGAGGTAATCAGTCCCTCAACCTTGAGTCCATGTGGTCAGTCCATCAATCTTTAGTAGAATACGGCATATGAGCGGAGAAGGAGCTTATAAACATGTGCAACTCTTGGGTACGACCTACTTCCACATTGGACAAATGTGACAACACCTACGACTGCTGCACCTCTCTTGCCTACGGTTTATAAGCTCCTTCTCCGCTCATATGCCGTATTCTACTCAAGATTGATGGACTGACCACATCGACTCAAGGTTGAGGGACTGATTACCTCATTCTCCTCCTGTTCTTCAAGCTTCTCCTGTGTATGGACTGATGAAGCCACTGTGTGGGGAAACGTTTCCTTAATAAAGATACCCAAGAGTTGCACATGTGTCTAATTTATCAACGTGTCGGTTCTGTGAACCATTCATCTACAATCTGATATACATATATTGACTTTGCGTTTGACAAATGCGATCATTGGATGATTGCGCACAAAATAAATGCCATGGGCAATACAGGGAAGGCAGGCAAATGGATTTTCGGGTTCCTAACACACACAACACAAAACGTAGTAGTAAACAGAGCAAAATCCAGCACCAGCAAGGTAAATAGCTCAGTTACCCAAGACACTGTCCTGGAGCCCCTTCTATTTCTCATCCTCATAACAGACAGATAAAAACACCCATCACATCATTTGCACATGACACTACGGTAGAAAACAATGAAAAATTACTGGAAAATATAAGCAGTGTTTTCCACTGGGTAATGGAGAACAGCATGATATTCAGTGGTGATAAGTTCCAACTACTTAGATATGGAAAGAATAAATAACTCATCATCAAATAAAACGAAACGAACACATTAAAGACTTGGGAATAACTATGTCACTGACCTTACACAGTGGTGACCTGTACTTAACCCAGTGGTGACCTGTACTTAACCCAGTGGTGACCTGTACCTAACACAGTGGTGACCTGTACTTAACCCAGTGGTGACCTGTACCTAACTCTGTGAAGAAGTGCCTTGTTTGCTCCCCGTGGACTGAACCAAGATGCTCTCAATCGAGCAACTTTACCAGCAGCTTAAGGAAGAATTGAGGGTAGTGAAGATGGAGATACGGCGATTGACTGAGGAAAACAAGAGGATTCGTAGTAGTCCTCCTGTTTCGAGTCGTCAGGTCAAGAAGGGAACGTGGACAGTGGCTGAACAGCATGAGACGAAGTTGACGATCAAGAAGACGAATGGAAAGGTAGAGACGACGAAGAAGAAAGAGACTGCTGTGGAAACTGTTGTGGAAACATCCAATGCATTTTCGTTGCTACCCGACGAATGTGAGTCAACTACTGGGAACGCCACTATAAACGACACCAAGGAAGGTAAGAATATTGTTGTTGTTGGGGATAGCCAGGTTAGATATATGGATAGGGCTTTCTGCTTGAAGGACAGGAGTAGGAGACAGAGAGTTTGCTTTCCTGGGGATGGGATGGAAGACATTGCTAGCTGGCTTGACAACATCATGAACGGTAATGGGATCAATCCCATCATCTGCCTCAGTGCTGGAGGCAATGATGTAGGCAAGCGCAGAAGTGAGGACTTAGTTAGAAGGTTCAAGACAGCAATAGACATAATTAGGAAGAAGGGGGGGCGCCCTGTTATATATGGCATTTTGCCAAGAAGGGGTGTTGGAAACGAATGGTTGTCCAGAGCAATTTGTATTAATTGCTGGCTGGATAAACACTGTAAGGATAATGCGATACCATTCATTGACAACTGGGACAACTTCTATGGCCGAAATGACATGTATGCCAGGGATGGGGTTCACTTATCAAGGGCACGTGTGGGTTTTCTTGCTAGCTCAGTTGAAGGGATTGTTAGGACTTTAAACTAGGATTAGTTAGAGGTATGGGTTAAAATGTTGAGTAATGGCATTACCAGCTAAGCTTAATTTTAAATTTAAATGCAGGGAACACTTAGCTGATAAAAGACACCAAATCGTCTACACAGCTGCCCCTGCAGACGAGGTCTTGAAAAGCTGTCGAAGTCATCTCTCAACGGGCTGTAAAGAGTTATAATATGTAAGATTATAAATTACCCCTAGGGGGTGTTATGTCAGCATATATCATTCACTGATTGCTGACAAACTTACTTGTGTGGACTCAAAAGTCTGCCCCTTACTGCCGACTATAGGTTGATTACAAACTCCTTGCAACTCAAGAACTGCGCAGTCCCCCGTACTACAAGAAATTTGTAACCTACCTTGCTCCTGTAGCATGAGCTATGGTGTTCTTCACACCTTCGACAGATATCAGTGACTTGATAGAAGCTGAAGTGTCCTTGGATGTCCACGTCTTCCATAGTCTAGGAAAACGCACACTGGTACACTATGTTCCACAAGATTTGTCTTTATTGTTCACAATCTTATCACTAAAGAAGCTGATCACACTTCTCTTAAGTGTTTATTGTGTTTTATGAGACACTTTGTTCACACTAACGCACAGATCGTTCTTTGTTGGTAATCCTGGCATCAGTGTCACTCGCAGTAGAGTCAAAAGTAATCTGAAGACTCCACAGCGCCCCACGCCGTCACTGCTCCCAGCACAAAGGAAAAGCTGACCTAGTACTTTTGCTTCCTTGCCACTTCCTCGATGAAGTAAAGCAGAATGTTTAAATCTTGCTGTCTTAAGCATAGACAACAATGTCCACTATCTTTACTATGGTAACAAAGTTGGAGCAGGATTTTCCTTAATTGTCTTGCTAAGGTAAGAGATGAACTGTCTTTTATTAAGCTACACTTTGCAACACAGGACCGCACGGAGCGTCGAGCCACGTCACATACTGGTACTGCATCTGGGGTCAATTACTCGCTGTAGCAGTAAATAAGATATTTGCCCCTTCTGAGAGGGCTGGGCTCCTCAGGGCTGAAAGGGGCTGAAGGGGGCTGATACCCCCCTCCTGGAGAAAATTTCTCCACACTGGGGGGCGGCGGAGGTTCGCTGCAGGTGTACTGTTCATCACGTAACATTAATTTAATTTTCTCACTAGCCACCACTGCTGCTTGTCTTTTCTGAGCAGCTTTAGTTTGTGTGGTTTCTAAAGAATCACTAATTTTGTTTTCAACATTGTGTAATTCTAACGGTACTAGTTTATTTATTGTCTGCTTATTCACTACACCTTTGCTCAAAACATCAACTGTCCTGATGATTCCATTTGCATCAGGATATATGGTCACAATTTTTCCAAGTGGCCATTGGGACCTCGGACCATCATTGTCAATAATCACTATGTCACCCGGTCTTAATGACTTATGATTTTCAGGAACACCAGCTCCATAGAAGTGTTCTCTCAATGAGGTGAGATAGTCTTCTCACCAAATTTTCTCCCAACGTTCAATCACTTTATTAAGGTGTTTGAATTTACGTCTGAGTTGCTCAGGTTCGAAAAAAGAAGGATCCTCTATGATTTCTTTATCATTCATGGGAGGAACAGGTTCGAGCCTTCTGCCATGGAGTAAATGAGATGGACTTAACACTTCTAAATTGTCCAGATCATCGGTAACATAAGTTAGAGGTCTGTTGTTGATTCTATTTTCTATTTCAGTCTCTAAGTCGATTCTCTGACGATGAAGAGTCTTCCTTAAACATCGTTTTACAATGCCGATCATTCTTTCATAAAATCCGCCGTGCCATGGAGATTTAGGAGGAATGTATCTCCAACGACAACTGCGTTGATTCAGCATCTGTTGTACTTCTGGTTGATCAAAAATCTTGCTTATATAAGCAGCACCAGCAACAAAGTTCGTTGCATTATCTGAAATCATCAGTCTGGGACATGCCCTTCTGGCTGCAAACCTTCTGAATAATTTGATAAAGGTTTCAGCAGACATGTCAGTGGCTACTTCTAGATGTACTGCTCTAGTTGTAGCACAAGTGAACACCTTGATGGGAACTTTGTCAACTGTTTTGGTTAAAATTATTGGTCCAGCGTAATCTACATCTGTCACCTCAAATGGAGTGATATGACAAACTCTTTCAGAGGGATATGGAGGTGGACCTGGATACTGACATTCTCGCATATCGTAGTGACGACAAGTAATACAGTCCTTTATTTGTTTTTTCACACTTTGTCGACCTTGAGGTATCCAGTAGGATTGTCGTATATGACAAAGTGTGTCAGCTACCCCACCATGTAACACGTTACTGTGGGCGTTTTGTACAATCAGTTTTGTTAGCCAATGATTCTTGGGGATCAATATTGGATGTATGGCTTCTTTAGGTAGTGAAGAATTATGAATTCTTCCTCGACATCTTATAATCTTTTCTGAGTCGAGATAAAGTCCTAAAGGATTAATCATAACAGGTTTCTTTGGGGATTTATCTTGTGTTTCCAGAAATTTATATTCTGTAGAGAAAACATCTTTCTGTATTAGTTTCACCCAGTATTTAATGGGTTCAAGACATTCATAATCAGGTTTTATTCTTTTAATGAATTTAAAGACAAGAGCTGTAACTCTTAAGAGTTTACCCAAAGATGAGTATTTAGATCCATCAATGACTATTTCTGTTGTGTCTGCAGTATTTACAGAACTTATTTCTGCTGTGTTCAAGCAGACTGTTTCTTCTGGCATAATGTGAGCTTTTTGCTGAGGCCAGTTATTTTCATTAGAGAGCCAGTTCGGTCCGTGGAGCCATAATATATTATCCACAAATTTCTTGAGTGGGACGCCACGTGACAACATGTCAGCTGGATTCTCTTGGGTAGAAACGTGGAGAAAGAGATAATCTCTCTGAATCTCTATTATTTCTGCTACTCTGTTCTGTATATAGACCAACTTACTCTTATTATTTCTTAACCACTGGAGAACTGCTTCATTATCACTCCAGATCACGGTTTTCTCAATAGTGAGATGATCAAGTACTTTGTTGAGATAGACAGCTAATTTTGTACCTACATAGAGTGCTGTCAGCTCCAATTGTGGTACTTTTCTGACCTTCAAGGGTGCTACCCTGGCCTTTGAAGTAATTAGTGTACTTCCTTCAGCATTACTCATGTAAGCTACAGCGCCATAACCTCTGGTTGACGCATCACAGAACACATGTAATGTGTACTTGTTTCCCTCTTGACCTATTTGTCTGGGAAGTTTAATTTGTTGAAGTTGTTTAAACTCCCTGGATATTTCATCCCATGCTTGACTCATTTCTAGAGGCAAGTTCTCATCCCATCCAATTTTGAGCTTCCATGCATCTTGCATAAGCATTTTACCCTTTATGGTAATTGGTGAGACGAGTCGTAGAGAATCAAAACATTGTGATACCTCTGACAGTAAACTACGTTTAGTGAGTGTACTGCATGATTTATTGTTTATCTTTTTGAGACTCAAAGAATCTTCCTGTGTGTTCCAATTAAGTCCCAGCATATTGTTGCAATCAGGAATTTCAGCTTCAGCGAAATCTTCTTTGATAAGTTCCCTTAATTGCTTTGAATTTGTATTCCACATCCTTAGAGGCATATTTGCTTCTTTCATCTCCTTGTTAGCTTCTCTGTATAAGGATTTCAAATCCTCCTCTTTATTCACAGTACCTTTAAGATTTTCCACATAGAAACTTTTCTTAAAGATTTCTTTGAAGGGACTTTCAGATTTCTTCAAATGTGTATTTAGAGTAGCTTCTAGTAAGAATGGAGAGGATGTTGCACCAAATAATACTGATTTGAAACGATAAGTTTTCACAGGACTTTGAGGATCATGTGGATTTTCAGGCCACAAGAATCGAGTATAATCTCTATCTATTTCTTGTAGTCCTACTCTTAAGAAAGCTTTGGAAATATCAGCCGTGTAGGCATATGGGTTTGTGCGAAATTTCATAAGCACGTCTCCAAGCTTCTCAGTTAGTGAGGGTCCGGTCATCAGACAATCATTAAGACTTGCTACATCTTTATTTGCACGTGCCCTGCAATTATATACAACACGTAGTGGAGTGGTTTCAGAATCTTTTCTGACTCCATTGCGCTGGAGATAATGAGCGTCTGTCTTCAACTTATCTTCGACTATTTCCTCAATGAATTTATTGTCCAACTGTTCTTGTATGATATTATCATAGACAGTCAGTAGCTCTGGATTCTTCCTGAGCTCATGTATTTGTGCTTTCATCTGTCCGAAAGCCAATACTGTCCATCTTTATACTTGACAGTGTCCAAATATTGGCTATAAGTCTGAGACTCTTGTGGGCTTGGTTTATTTACATCAATACCTATCGCATCTAAATCCCACAACTTATGAACTGGTTCATTTATTTCTTCCAGTAATGATATTTTTTTGCTATGGTACATGATCAGCGGTTATTTTCGTAACTAGTACATTTTCCACTGAATCAATATCAGCTTCTTTCCCACTTTGAGAGGGAATGGGACCACATATCATGTGGCCTCCTGCTGTTTTCAGCAAGTTAACATCATGTTTACTTACTATATTTTGCACAAAACAGTGATAATAATCACTTCCAATGATTAAATCAATTGGACTAATTGTGTCCGTCTGTATGTCAGGACAGGCTAACTTGACCTTAGCTGCTTTCAGTGCTGCAACTGTTTCTTTTAATCCCTGGATCTGCACAGACTTAGGCAAATCATCTACTACCACAGCTTCTACTGTCTTTTTCCTGTTTCCTAGACCAACAGTGATTCTGGCTAGGTCATATGTCTGTTTACCAGAATTGTGGAAACAACCAGCTATATCTAACTGTAGTTAGACATAGGGTTGTTTATTCAGTTTCTGCAACACTGTTCTTCTTATGAAGGACCTTTGTGAGCCTTCATCAAATAATGTTAGCACATTGGTTTTGTGTAATTTATTAGATAACTCAACTCGAGCTATCGGGAGAGCAGTTGCTTTAAATTTATCTCTCACATTTAATGCTGTTGCTTGTTGACTTCCTGATTCTGTGGAAGTCTGCTGCTGTTCAGCAAAAGTATTTGGGCATAATGTTGTATGATGCATACCCTTGCATTTAAAACACTTCTTCAGTGAGCATTTTCCTCCCTTGTGTTCACCTAAACACTTGATGCACCTTTTCACCTGATGAACACGTTGTTTACGTGCCTCCATTGATGTGTATTGACTACAATACTGTGCCCAATGTGTTCCATCACAAAGTACACATTTTGGAGTACGTTTATGTGTGACAGTTTGTTTACTGTCTGTTGTATTCACAGCTTGATAAATGCCTATATGGGATTTCCCATTATGTGGTTTAGTGGGAGTAGTTATACTCTTTTTATACTGAGTTGAAGGTTTATTATCCACGAGATTTGTGGATTTTTCATCTTGTCTCGTTGCTTGCATGCATGAAACTATTGTTTGTAAACTATTGCTAATTTCCTCACAAGTGAAAGAGCGTTTATTGAACATAATATTTAATCGTTCAATAGTTTGTGGTGACAACTTATCTTGTATAATACCACAGATAAACCAATCACATTGTCTTAGGTCATATATAGCACCTAGAGATCTGAGACTATTGTCTAATGTGATTCTAAATGCCTGTAAGTCTGAAAAACAATGTTTGGGTGGCTTCAAGCTTGATATTAAGACTGCATGTCTAACTCTGGCCTTGTCATCATCAAAGTAATTGTCTGCTAAGACACGTAAGGCTATCTGATAATTGCCTTTAACCACCGGAAATGACTTAATCAGTTCAAAGGGTTCTCACTTCACAAGACATTTAAGATAATTTAACTTAGCAATCTCATCTATGTCAGTTCGTGAATTTACTATGGATTGAAAACCACTAATGAATTCTTCATAATTATGACCTTGGAAAATAGGTAATGACAATGTAGGTAAGCTTGGTAATGGGACACTTGTTGTTGTTACAGGTGTAACAGGTGTTTGACCACTAGTTACAGTAGGTCTCTGTGACAGAGTTTTGTGGCAGATAGCCTGTGCTCCTGTCCACCTTAATTGTTGATTACTAAATGAATCCAAAACATTTTTAATTTCATCCTCAGATGGGTGATTCGTTGCCTGACCACGGTAGAGTGCGGTTGTGCTCTGCACCCCTCTGCTGTTTTCAGGCGAGCTACCTTGTGTCAACATGGCGCTGAGTGTGAGGAGGCGCGTAAATACCATTGGTATTGAGCTGCTTCGTGGGGCGATTTCACCCTCTTCAGCGCAAGTCCTACTCCCAACAATCATTAGGGAGACCTATGGAATCCAGGACGATGAAGTGTATGGTGTAGCCCTGAATGGGGCTTACAGAATCTTCGTCAAACTGAATTCCACATCCGTGTACGAGTCTTTGGTGACGAGATTCCAAGACGTGAGTCTTGACGCTACTCCAGCTGTGAAGGTGCGTTTGATCGACGTATCTCGCCACTTTACGTGGGTTAAGATACGTAATGTCCCATTTGAGGCAGATGAGGCTGACATCAGGAGTGTTTTTGAGACATATGGAATCGTACATCTGGCACAAAAGGGCAAGTGGACGGCAGGTGCTTACATGGGCCGTCGGGAGGGTACCTTTTCCCTGAAGATGACTCTGAGACATCCCATACCGTCTTACGTCGTGTTGGAGGACTTCAGGATGCAAGTTATGGTATGGTATGCCGGACAGAGACGTACGTGCAGAATATGTGGGGCGTACGACCATATGGGCGCTTGTGGAGTGAAGAGGTGGAGGATTCCAAAGAGGAGACTGGCATGTGTGAGGTAAGCTGTGATGTAAAAGGATCTGTTACTAGACAAGGGAAAAGTACAGAAGTGCAAGTGCAGGAGGAGGTGCAGGCTCTAGAGGAAGAGCTTCAGGAAGTGTTAAGGACATTGATGCTGCCTGCAGAGGATGTTGCTCCTGAGCTGGTGAGAGGCACGGCATTGCCTGTAGAGGAATGTAAGGATAAAAACCATAGCAGGGTTGACGGGCCAACTAGTAAGAGTGAGTTGTCGCCGTGTGCTGTGGAACGAGGCGTGGTGGAGGTTGAGGTACATCGTGAGGGAACCTCAGAAGATAACATGGATGTAGAGGGCATCACGAGGAAGAGAGCGGTGGCGTCAGACTCAGATGATGTCCTGACGCCGGTGCAGAGGTCTGGAAGGAAGGAAGAGCAATGTCGAAGTAGTCACGATAAGAGGCATCGCAAAAAAAGGGGGGGGGTTGATGGTGTGAAGCCTTGTGCTGGCTCTGGGGCAGGAGGCCCTGGGATGAATGAAGTGAGGAGGAAGGGTTGGAAACTATAAAGAGGCCTTAGGTGTATGGCTGTGAACGTAAATGGACTGTGTAATAGTGTGAAGAAGGAATGGTTTCGAATGTTTCTGTATAAATATAGGGTGGATGTAGTGTTCCTGCAAGAACACAATTTCAAGGAGGGAAGAGTGCTCGAGGTGGAGGGGTTTCAAGTCATGACTCTGCCATCTGCACGTCTGAAAGGTGGTATGGGTATATTGATCAGGGAGGCAAGCCCGTTTGTGCTGCTAAGAAGTGAGGGGGGAGGGGGGGAAGAGTATTGCACGTGGATGGGTGGTGAATGGGGCAGAGGGTATCTTTTGTAAGTGTGTATGCACCAGCAGAAAATGATGTGAGGGTAAAAAGGGATTTTGTATGTGAAGAACTAGTTTTCTTCTTACGTGGTTTACCTGCAGTGGCCGTCGTTGGTGGGGACTGGAACTGCGTTATTAGGAGGGCTGATGTGGAACCAAAAGGGGCAGGGCACGTGTCGGCGGCCTTGCGAGATCTTTTGAGGGATATTCAGTTGCGGGATGCGGTTGGAGGAGGGGCGTGGGAGGTAGAGCACACTTTTGTAAGACGGGGTTACGCTGCTAGGTTGGATAGGCTGTATATATCTCAAGGGGTTGGGTTGACATTTTTCCGTACAATAGAAGTAGCTTATTCGGATCATCAGGCGGTAGTAGCAGAGGTGGCATGGGAGTCACTAGCAGGTATATCTAGGGGTTATTGGAAATTAAATACAAGTGTGTTAGGTGATGAGGAGGGGATAGAGGGATTTGCAACACTGTGGGAGGGGTTACGTGCAGAGATAAATGGGGTAGAGGATGTGGTGATGTGGTGGGATGGTGTGGCTAAAGAACGGATTAAGCAATATTACGTAAAGGAAGGGAAACGTATCAATTCTTTAAAATATGGGCTTGCTAACTATTTGGAGGATAGATTACGGGGTTGTTATGCGAGGGTGGTGGTGGCGGGCACTTGTCTAATGGATGATATTATGGCAATTAAAGGGAGGCTGCGTGAGGTACAGGATGAGAGGTTCCAAGCGGTGCGGGTACAGGTGGGGGTGGAAGAGGTGTTATGGGGCGATAGACCTTCATCGTGCGTATTGCATAGGCAGAAACAAAGACAGCAGGCAATGACTATTCCATGGTTGGAGCTTCATGAGTCGATAGGAGGGTACAGGGAGGGGCAGGTCATACAAGCTACGGAAGGAATGGGGGCTTTGCTGACAAGTGGTATGAGAAGTACTGGCAACGAGAAGGGGTAGAGGATGGGGTTTTAGAACAGGTGTGTGGGAGTGTGGTATGGCATAACTATCATCAGTGGTATTATCAATCACAAGTGGTTCCTTACATATACCAGCATGAAGGATATCGTTCCCTATCAACAAGTCCACTGACCTGATGGGAAATATACCACTGGATATACCCACTGAAATATAACCAGTATAATAGCTTGTGTCAATGTAGCCTTTTTGTAGAGATACTTTTATAACAGCCCCACCATAGGCTTCTGACAATACATCTATCTTGGTATATGTATCACCAGTTATGGGCAGTACATCTTCTCTTAATAATGTGAGATAGCTGCCAATGTCTCTGAAAGTAATTATCTCAGATGTGATTCATCAAGTCCTACTTTGCCTCTCGATAAGTAAGGACTCATCCCTGAACGAATCTTTTCGTCAGATACACTTTCTGATGCTAGTCATCTATTCTGAGTAATATTATCTAAAACAGTAGGATCAGAGGTATTACTAGGATTTTGGTGCCTTTGTTGCACAGAAGAGGATACGACTTGTGTGGGGGCGCCAGCCACACGACCGCTTCTCGTATCTCTTTCTAACTTATAGCAATACTCTCTAGCATGTCCTTTTCTGTTACAATAGGTACATTTAACTTTCTTCTTCTCAATATCAGATTTCTGTCTAACCACAGAGACAGATTCAGGATTGTGAGTATTCCTGGTAAAGGTACGAGAAGTTACAGTAGCAGGTACATCAGGCCGACACTGATCAGCTGATTTAGGTTGCCAACTTCTAGGACAATTTTTAGTTACCTTGTTTCTCTGTGCTTTAGTACAAACAAGTTTGTGATAAATCTCGTAATTGTCTGCTAATGCTGCAGTTTCCAGAATATCCGAGGCAGTATGATCGATCAGATATTCTTGTATGTCAGCAGACATACAGTTGTTAAACTCTTCGTGAAGTAACAACTGAACCAGACTGTTATAATTATTGCACTTAGTGGCTCTGCACCACCTCTCAAATGCAACTTTTTTCTCATGAGCAAACTCTACACAAGTTTGATCTTGTCGTCGTTGTAACGTACGAAATGCACGTTGATAACTTACAGGTAACAAGTTATATGTCTCTAGAATAGTTTCCTTGACAGCATCATAACTAATGTACTTGGCAAATTGTAAAGCAGCAGTACAAGTATGAGCTCTTCCTGTCTAAGCTGTGTGCAACAAGGTAGCCCAGTGCTTACATGGCCAGTTCATAGCAAGTGCCTGGTTCTCAAACACATCAAAATAGGTGTCTAAGACACTCTCAAAAATCTTAGGAACCATTGAGGCAGCTTTCTGTACATTAAATGTGTCCTGTGTTGTACTAACAGGTTTATCAACTTTGTCAGATCTATCAGTTTGTCGTCTTCCGAGACGAACATGTTCTCTCTGGAAATCTTCTTCGTTCAATTTTCTCTGTGCCTCTATTTGTGCAGTTTGCAACATAATGAGGCGTTCCATCCTCTCAAATTGTTCCTCAGAGATAGGATCAGTAGGTAACAGAGGAGTATGGGATCTAACGAATGAGTCTGGATGGTCCTTAGGTTGGACACCTTGTCCAGCCATCCCTATGGAGTCTAGATCTAGGACAAGTAGATACAGGTGTAGCATACACGGTACTAGTATGAGGCTGAGTCATACTACCAGGCACACTCTGTACTATTGTGTAAGTCAGGCGGGAAGGTGTGAGCATGAATGGAGTTACACTTGGCTCAGACACTTCTGCCATAGTTGCTCTCTCTTCTACATCATCAAATAGAGTCATACTTCCTAATAGCGACACTATGCTCTCTGTATCTGAATCATAATCAGACATCTCTGCATGAGCAGGAAACAATATATCTTAATTAACGCTCTGACAGTTTCTGCGGTGTAATTCCTGTTATACGTCACACCGAGATATTTGGCTACTCATAAACATGTCTGAAGTTTTAAAGTACTCAACTCCGACAAAGTCAGAGTATCAATTAACTGTTTCACTTTGACATACATCACGAAAATAAATGCACTATGAGTGATTATGGGACACTAATAACCCTAATAGGAATTTTAGTGTTGGTTGTCTTAGAGCTAGAGCTCAAAAACAGTATTTTCATCTCCTTGGATCAAGAGAATCAGTCAAGTACATACATCCACCTATTATGTTGTACAAGACTAAACTCAAAGTCTTCAGATTAGGAAAGTACTCAAAGTGTTTGACCATAGCGTTTCTGTGTCAAACTGGACAATTTTTCCATCACCTTGGATATAAAGCCTCCCGGACAGGCCCCCATTTGTTACAAAAAGTGCGATTTCTAATAATGATGGAGATCTCCAGTGAATACTAGAAAGGACTGTCCTTCTAGCATCCAGCCTGTTACTGGGATTTTGTAGCAAATAGTCAGTATCCTGGTCCAATTATCCATTAGAATTTAGTAAGATTCAGTAGTGCTTCAAGGTTACAACTGGTAGGCTACTAACTAAAGAAATTAAAATTTAATAAGTTTATTAATAACAAAATTGTTTAGGCGTATGTTATCAAATTAAATTAAATTAATCAATTGAAAATGATATAGGATACAAGTTCCTACACTTCTCTTGCTTACAGTAGTAATAGAGCTGAAGGCTCATATCACATCTTCATGGCTTTTAAGTACCATCTGGTATATTGTTAGCATTTAATAACATAGTACAGATATATACAAGTAAGTTTGTGTGTATGTATGTAAGTGCTCTAAGTAGTTCGCTATGTCTCAAGACTCGACTAGACTTAACCAGTGACTGACTAAAAGTCCTTACATAAACTAACTTCTTGACCAACCTGGCAATCAGAACAGCTTGCTTGAACAATAAAATGACTGATAAGCCGAACAGCAATATAACAAGCAACATCGATACGGAATCAGGAACAAGGAGATAATATAATGACACTAAGTAGGGACCCTTTGCAGATCCTCCACAAAAGTCACAAAACTCCCATACTACTGAATCTAAGTTCAGCATTAGAAAATCCCCGACTGTGACAGTACACAGATACCAGTACAAATTAGGTCAAAAGCTACAGCTCAGGACCTGAGTTTCTCAGAGTGTCTATGCGACACACAACCTCAGTACAACGTCGAAAATCCCTAAGTCTAGACTATGTTCTGTGAACAGAGTTATACAGAACCAACAACAAGAAAGAGACAGAGACGATCTTCCAACAAGGTCCAGCAAGGGAGAGCTAGAGGCATGTCTTGTTAGAAGAACATCAAACAGACAAGAGGCAGCACAGGCCAGGCAGACTACTCCAGGTGAGGTGTGACCCTCAACCTGATCACATGACTCTCCATGGACTGCTGCTGCCCAGCAACATAGAGAAGCCAGCAGCATAACGAGCAAAGCGATTGTTAGACAAGGCTGTCAGCTACTTAACACTCAAACTATTAGCACTGAATTATATATAAATGTTACATCCTACCTAATAATATAACTAAGTCATATAATAATATAAAGCAATATATTTACGATTTAGTTAATATCGCAGATATAAGCAATATAAAATTATATGAACAGGTAATATTCATTAAATACATTGTGACCAATTCAGGGGTCGCAACAGTGTGTGATATGGAAGAAGGTATGGAAGTTGTGTGGCAAGTACACTCTGGCCCCAGCTCCCGTTTTGAGGGTTGCTGGTGTTAGTGTAGCGGAACCCCTTGAAGTTGCCAAAGAAACTGGGAGCTATCTTGTCTGCGTCCCCAAGGGCTTCACCTTTGTCCCTCATTTCATGCATGTAAATCTACCAAGGAGCAATTGCCCTTGGATTTCTCCTCTAATGGAATGGAGCCGTATAAAGTACCTTTCACTCTGCTAGAGCTAGAGTCCACACTTTCTGCTTGCCAGTCATCGGCAGTTGGGCCAGATGATATATCACTAAGCTACAACATCTGCATTCTGCAGCCCTTACAGTCCTTTAGTGTCCTTTCAGTCTTATTTGGATGCAAGGGGTTCTCCCTCAACAATGGAAATCTGCCATTCTCCTATAGTTTCACAAACCAGGCACCTCGGGGTTTGATACCTACCGTCCCATTGCTCTGACCAATGAAGTCTGTAAGGTGATGGAATGAATGGTGAATAGATGTTTGATATGATATTTGGAGATTCACAATAGTCTTTCTTCTCGCCGATATGGACCCCATGCTCCACTAACATAAGTATGTGCGAAATGCCTTTTCCTGACAAACACTCTGTCCTTGCAGTCTTATTTGATGTTGAGATAGCATATTGATTGGTGTCGTTGGTACTGGAGTAAATTCTTGGGTAGATTTAGGTAGTGGTGGTTTTGATAAAGGCCTGCCTTTTATGGGCCAGTAGGCCTTCTGCAGTGTTCCTTTATTCTTATGTTCATATATGACACCACTTGGAGGTATAATATTTTAGTACACGCCCACTCCTTAGGCCTCCACGGTAATCTACCAACCTTCCTTGCTGCTTTCTTATCTGACAGACATTTTCATGTTTGTATTGACTCCTGTCTCTCTCTTCAGACTTGGTTCAGGCCGAGGGAGTCTACTTTTCTTTCTTAGCCATATATGACCTACTTTCTATTCTTCCATCGCATATTTGGTCGTCACTTTATGTGGATGACTTCGCTATAGCTTACGTAGGTGCTGACTGTCGACAGGTAGCAGTCTCCCTTCAGGATGCGATTGAGTGAGTTTCCCATTGGGCCTCTTCTCATGGATTTAAATTTTCTTGTATGAAAACCCATTTCATTACCTTCACTAGACGTCCTCTTATCCCAGATATTCCATTGTATTTACATGGCTCACATATTCCAGAATGTGATACAGTCTAGTTTCTTGGCCTTCTCTTCGATCACCAGTTGAAATGGAAACCTCACATTTCTTCTTTGAAGGCAGCTTGCCATGGTTGACTGAATCTTCTTAATATTCTTGCGCATTGTTCATGGGGAACAGATCGCGAAACTCTCCTCTGCTTGCATTCCACCCTAATCTTCTCCAAGCTGAATTGTGGCAACCAAGTCTATCTGCAGCTTCTCCTACAACTCTTTCTAAGTTAGATCCCCTTCATCATCATGGTCTACATTTATGTCTTGGTGCCTTTCGTTCATTCCCTGTTGAAAGCCTCTATGCAGAGGTGAATGTTCCTTCCTTAGCTGATCGTCGTGATGCTCACTATCTTTGTTACTTTGTCCGCGCTCATGACCTTCGTGTTCCTTCTACGTATAGGTTGGTCTCAGATGTTAGTAGAAGCACATTATTTGTTCAAAACCCCTGCTTACCCCAACTGTTTTCTCTTCGTCTTCACTCTAGTCTTCTATCCAGTTGCCTCCCTTGTATGCTCATTTAGTGTCTGCCTTTTTCCTCCCCTCTTGGGAGATTCCCACTGTTCAAGTCTGTTCTTCCCTACTGCCATGCACCAAAGCTCACCTGCCAATGACTACTTCTTGCTCTCTTTTTCCCGATCACTTTCGGTCGCATACTCATGTCATCGCTGTTTATACAGATCGTTCTAAATCTTCAGACAGTGTTGGGTTCACGGCGGTGTTCCCTGACGATTTTGTCCTACGTAATTTGTTAGACTCAGCTATTGTTTTTACCGCCGAGTTGTATGCCATCCTCATAGCGCTTCTCTGAATACATATGTCTTCTTCGACGTTTGTGGTAATTTCAGATTCCCTCAGCGTTTTACAAGCCATTAAACAACTTGATTGTCTTCATCCATTGGTCCTTCGTATTCAACTATGGTTGCGCCACGTGGCTAGCAAAAACAAAGTTGTCATTTTCTGTTGGGTCCCTGGACATATTGATATGCAGGAAATGAACCAGTGGATGTTGCTGCACGGTCAGTGATACATGATCTTCCCGTTTCCTATAGAGGTGTTCCGTTCAGGGATTGTTTTACAGCCATCTCTACCCGTCTTTGTAGCCGTTGGCAACAACAGTGGTCCGACATGCACCATTACAAATTGCACTATTAAACAGCTTTTAGGTTTGTGACAAACTCCTTACCACCGTTGCCGTACTCGGGAGACGGCTCTCCCATCTCCGCATCAGCCATACCTGCCTTACCCAAGGGTATGTCATGGAACAACACCCTATTCCTCTCTGTGAGGTATGTCGGGTCCCTAGTTCGGTTCTTCACTTTCTTGTAAATTGTCTGGTTTACCAGCAAGCTGGCAGACGACGACGACGCCCTACTGCTCATATCTTATCTTCTCTTCTTGCAGAAGGCCCTGCCTTTGATTTACGATCACTTTTTGACTTTTTATCAACAGCTGATCTACTGTACAAACTTTGACACAGCTCATGGCATCCCATCCAGCCCTTTTCTCCCATCAACTCTGCTCCCTTCTTCACCTATTTGTTTATAGCCCTGGCTCTATTATCTGTCCTACAGCGCTACGTGATCATTGTCGGGTTAGTCCTTTCTTTCATAATAATAATAATCTTCCTCCGTAAGCCGTGCGTGTCGTAAGAGGTGAGTAAAATGTCGGTAACAGGAGGCTAGTAGCCCCTTCTGTATATACATATTACTAAAGTTAAAAAGAGAAGCTTTTGTTTTTCTTTTTGGGTCACCCTGCTTTGGTTGTGTGTGTGTGTGTGTGTGTGTGTGTGTGTGTGTGTGTGTGTGTGTGTGTGTGTGTGTGTGTGTGTGTGTGTGTGTGTGTGTGTGTGTGTGTAATATGCACCTATGAACAAAACCACATTTGCAGAGTTTTTATTATTTAGAAATTATTTTACCTACTGATTATCTTGTCTTTTTATTTACATATCACACTTTAACCCTATTACAAGATTTACTACAAGATTTGTTACAGTTTTTTACATATTTATTACAGATTTATTACTGATTATTTTCAGATTTATTACAGGTTTCACACAACTTTCTTGTGTTCAGTCATCATCTACAGCAACATTTTCTTCACCTGGTGACGTCTTACGACAACTGGAACAACAGGTGAAGTACCATATAGACTGGTCACTGAAACAAAAATATATCAAAAATTTATGTTAGTTAAGAATAATAAATTATTTTTGCTATATTCATTAAGGAGCACTTAACTCATTAGGGTGACACAGTCACTAGGAAACAGGAGTTATTCACGTTTGATCCAAGAAAAGAAGCCTCTGGTTTTAAGATTAATATTCCTTCACTGGCATCATGGCAGCCACTAGATGGGTCAGAACATTATAGAAAATTTCTAAGACATGAGACAAATGAGAGACAGCAAACTCTAGTAAATAAACGATTAAAATTGGCTAAATAACCATCAAAGATTATGTCTAAGTTTCTCTCCATAATTTTCTTTAATAATCCTTTCCCTAGATCTTAATAAAACCTTTAACTTGTCTTCATGCAGATTTCTTCAGTCAGTGAAAAAATCTTACTCAAATTTCTAAATATTTTTCACGACTTCAGAGAAAAGTCATGATCGTTAGTGTCAAATACATAAAAATTAAGCAGCATTAACATGCTAAGGAAGTGATACCTGTACTAAGAAAAATCTGGTGAGGATTAATTGTAATGAATTTAACCACATTGTTCAAGTTTAGTTTATGCTGCAGTTTGTAATATTTGATGAATAAGACACATGCGCAATCCTGAGTTTCTTTATGTATGAGACTTTTCAGTAACCATAAGCTTTTTGAATCCATCACTGAGAATATATTCTGGAGACTGTCTGGAGACAGACACACGCCTGTTAATATGTTGCCCAGGTTGTCCCAGTGGAGTTTACCAATGTTTGATAGAAACTTACCTGAGTATATTGTTTTCTGGAATCAGTTCAAGGCTCAGATAGATGACAGAAACGATTTGTCAGATGCAGTCAAATTACAGTATTCACAGCTACAGCTCTAGGGTAAAGCCGTAGACTTGGTCCGGCATTACCAAACCACTGACACTAATTACCAACATGCCAAGGATCAATTAAAGGACATGTTTGGCAACACTGAGGAGATAAAGGTGGCTATATAGTATCTGTTGTTGGATCTAGAGACTTGCCATCACGACCGTCGGAGATTATTTTTTTTTATATTTTTATTAAAAACGAAACTACATACAAAATTTAGAATATAAACTGTAAATCATACAAAAGTGAACTCCACACCATAACCATTACACATATGTCCTCCTGCGGACAGTTATACCTTCATACATTTCCTAAAACCCCTAAAGGTATTCCTTCCATCTTACAACATACAGTACACAAATAACCCCCACATAGAAGAGAGGAGCTTACGACGACGTTTCGGTCCTACTTGGACCATTTACAAAGTCACACTAACCATAAGTGTAGCAGGACGGTATATATAGGCAGGAAGAGGTAGTGGTGGTGGTAGTAGAAGTAGTAGTAGTAGTAGTAGTAGTAGTAGTAGTAGTAGTAGTAGTAGTAGTAGTGGTAGTAGTAGTAGTAGTGGTAGTGGTAGTAGTGGGGAGGAGGAGGAGTCAGTCAAATACAAAGAAAGGGGAGCACTGCAAGGGAGCTAGGTGCCCACAGAGGAAGAGCAGTGCACAGAGGTGAGGGGAAGGGGAAGTGATGAAATAAATAATGAAGGAAAAGAAACACGCGACAGAAGAAAGACAAAAAAAGGAAAGAGGAAAGGGGAAGAGGGAGAAGAAGAAAAAAATGAGGAATCAGGTTAAGTCACGGGTGTTCTGAAGTTTGGAACATTTTACAATGTAGTGGGAGAGGAAGGCATCTACAGAGACGAAGCCAGGACTAAGATTCATACAAGGAAAGTTGTGTATTAGAGAGGATTCAACTAGACGGCGACTGTTAGAGTTGGAAGCAGGAAAGACAGTTTTAGCGGAAGACCAGTCAATAGGATGGATGTGATCTCTGACGTGACAGAACAGAGCATGGAGTCTGTCAGAAAGAGATCAACCAGTTTCTCCGAAGTATTGAAGAGGACAGGAGGAGCAAGAAATAGAGTAGACACCAGGAACATCTGTAGAGGGAGGAGAGGTATGAACGAGATTAGTGCGAAGAGTGTTAGTCTGGCGGAAAGTAAGCTTGATGTCTAAGGGACGGAGAGAATTGTTGAGATTAGAAAGACCAGAAATGTAGGGAAGGCAGAGGACAGAAGAGTTCCCAGGAGTAAAGAGTTTGGGAGAGAAGAAATTACGTTTAGCACATGAGAAGGCAGAGTCTATGAAATGGGAAGGGTAGCCAAGACGGAAAAACGAATTATGAAGAGTGGAAATTTCTGCTGGAAGGAACTGAGGATCACAGATGCGGAGGGCACGGAGAAAGAGGGAGATAAGAACACTTTTCTTGACAGGGGAATCATGATAGGAAAAGTAGTGAATGTACATGCCACTGTGCATAGGTTTTCGGTAAACGGAAAAGGAAAAACCTGTATATGAGCGGTGGACATGGACATCAAGGAAAGGAAGCAATGAATTAGATTCCCATTCAGCTTTAAACTTAATGGAAGGGGCAAGATTATTAAGAGCTTCAAGACAAGCTTGGAAGAGACTGGAGTCATGAGGCCACAGAGCAAAGATGTCATCCACACAGCGGAGCCAGAGTGAAGGTTGCACATCGATGGTAGGAAGAAGAACAGTCTCGAAGTATTCCATGTAAAGATTAGCAAGGATAGGAGAGAGAGGAGAGCCCATAGCGACAC